>NC_050444.1:66559169-66831669 GCF_903995425.1 Onychomys torridus | reverse complement strand
GTAAGTTGGGAGTTTCCAGAAGCCATGACTAGGATGAGGCAGCTGAGTCCCCAGGCCTCTGGAGGCTGGTGATGTTTAGTTCTGACCTGGACGGAGTCACAAACCCGTTTGTGATTAATCTGCACATTTATGATCTAAGCACTTTCTGTCTCTTCACAACGTTTTAACAAGAAGAAAGGTACTTATGGTCTTGCTTGGGCACAATAATTTCACAATATCCCCTTCCAATCTTATCTCTATACATACATATACAACCATTCCGTTGCATTTTCTAATGCAAAGAAAATGAGGTGTCACGTGGAGGAGACTCAAAAGCCACATCAAGTGGGGAGACCGAGGGAAATGGGGGGTTCCTGGCTGAGAGTCCTGTGGCTTCTGGGATCTGTGCACTCCATGTCTCGGGTTCCTCAACAGAACAGATGAGGAAACACGCAGGACTTGGAAGTTCATTTGCCCTGGGTCTAAGAAAGGACATTCTAAACCCAAAGGACAAGGCTAGGGCTGAGGAGGGAGCCCCCACCCGTCATGGGCACACGAAGAAGCTGGCAGAGCACATGCTGAGGAGAAGGATGGCAGTGTGGCAGAGGGTCTGGACAGCGGCACCTGGAGGTGGTTCACAGAGGACTCTGGAGCACCTGTCACCAGTGTCCTCCGCTCTGCCAGCAGCATGTGGGCAGATACCAACTGCCCTGTGTGGGGCAGGGCGTGAGAGGAGCCCTGCCCTACTCACCTGGTTATCGATTTTCAGTTCCACCAGAGAAGTGTTGTGTGGGAGAGCTTCCACCAGGCGCAGGATCCCAGCTCCAGAAATGAAGTTGGATTCCACGTTCAGAGTCTTCAACACCTTGTTCACCTTCAGCATTTCGGCAAGAGCCTTCGGGAGAAAAGCGGGACCCGTGTGTCACCTTGGGCAAGGTTGGAACAGGTCCACAGACAAGGGGCCTGGGCCAGGCAGTCTCTGGAGCTACCTTTGTAAGCACACTGCTGTCTCTGCTCTCCCGCAACCTGCCATATTGCTCCCCAACACTGCTCCTAGAGAATGTTCATGGGCACCCAGAACCTCTGGACCTGCTCTTCCTCCCCTGTGCAGCCTTGGCTCTCTGGGTTTCCTGCACATGCTCAGTGCCCCTCCACCCCTTAGCCTTGCTCTGCTGCATTGGACCACTTTAGAACGTTCTGTTTTGTTTGGCGGGGTCTTGTTCATCCCAGCTACCCAGGACCTGCTCCTTGCAACCTCACGGAACTTATCCACATCTCCTTCACGAAACCGACATTCCTCAAATCCCTGTTTGTTAATGTTTTGTGTGTGCACATGCACGTGCATGTCTGTGTGTGCAAGTTCATGTATGAGCAGGTGTGTGTGTGTGTTCATATATGTGCAGGCATGTGTATGCATTCATACCCGTGTGTGTGCATATGGAGGTCAGAAGACAATGTCTGAGGTCATCTTCATAAATTCCATGTACCTCCTTTGAGATAGTGTCTCTCTTGTTGGCTTAGAGCTCTATTTTGGCTGGTCAAGGAGCCTCAGAGATTGTCCCGTGTCCACTTCTAGCACTGAGGCTACAAGTGAGCCACCATGCTCAGCTTTCAACATGGTGCTCAGGCTCTCATGCTTGTAACAAAGGCAAGCACTTTACTGACTGAGCTATCTCCCAAGTGTTCTCATGTTTTTTATTGGTATGCCTCTACCACCAGACAATCTCCCTACCCTTCGTGGGCTGAAAATGCAATGTAGTATCTGTTTTTAACCACACAGTGCCCAGCTCACAGTAGGCCATCAAGCAATGGTCACTAGGGCCCCCTGGGATTCTCCATCTCCCCGTGGATTCTTAGCTTGCCTCCTCTATGGCCCTGTGGAAATGTCGCATGGCCTTCCTCTGAGCCCCAGAGAGTAGAGGGCTGGCTTGCAGAGTAGGGCTCAGATGGCCCTCAGCACGTTTTGAGAGGGATCTAGCCAGGGGGTGTAGATGACAATCGGAGCCTCTGAAGGAAATGAGGTAATTAGCAGCTGGTGGAAATGATGTGTCATGGGGAAAGAAGATACCAGCAGCTGAGAGACCTGGGACACCATGATCAGTGCCAGTGAGTCAGAAGCGATGCCAGGAACGTGCCCCCCAACTTGCTGAGCCCTGCCAGAGGCCCAGCCCCCAGGGAGCCTTCATGCTGAGACCACTTCTTCTTCTTTGGCTCCCTCAGTCCAGCATGCCCAGGGGTGGTGTGTCAGCTTCCCTATGACCAATGGCTGTCCCCTGATCTGTGTAGGGTAGCCTCCCTGAGCCTCACCTGCAACACCCTCTCCCAGGAAAAGCCTGGCCTGACCTAACCGCCAATCCCATTTAACAACCGGTGGACAGGTGTACCAGGTCATGGGCTGCACATGCTGGTAACTGAGCAGGCCCTGGAGCCCTGCCATTCTGTGTGTCAGATCCTGTGTGCTGGGGTTACAATAGAGGAACAGAGGGTAGGAGATGGTGCCAGGCAGGCCGTAGGGGTGAGCATTTCAGCACTTGGTAATAGGTATGCAGGTAGGAAGGGCCTGCCACCAGCTGTCGGCCTGGCGCGGAGTCCATGCCCCCAAACCATCATCCGTGGCATGGAGCTGAGTGCCAGCCTGGCCGTTCCTGGTTTCTGATCCATGAGCAAGTCGTACATGGAATTTTGCCAGCTCTGTCTGTCAGATAGTCTCGGGATCGACTGAGGACAGACAGAGGTCAATGATCTAGAAGTTCCCAGGCTGGCAGTCTCTGAGCTGCCTCTGCCCCCCACTGTGAGCTAGCTCAGTTATTTCAAAAGTCCTGAGGGCAACAGTCTCACCTATTTGACAGCCGGGAAGAGAACTGATTGCTACTCTGCTCCCTCCCTTCCTGGGGAAGCTAATTCTTGGGCCTCCCCCCAGGTCCCACGGTAGAGTGCACTCTGCTGTACCACTGGGCTGCCTTCGAGCCCCAACAGATGCGTGTGATCATGAATGTGGGTGATTACAGGCAGATTCCCAGAGTCTAATTCAGCATTAGCATAGACTGTCAAGAAGTTTGTGTGGAACATTTTTTAAAAAGAATTAATGGTTACTTTGTAAGTACAATTTGCTTTGAGTAAACATGTTTTGTTTTTTCATTTGTTTATTTTTGAGACAGAGCCTTATGGAACCGAGGCTAGTCTCAAACTTCAGATCCTCCTGCCTCTACCTCCCGAACGTTGCTATTACAGGTGTGCACCTCACCATACCTGGCTGACTGGCAGTATTTTTAGAGACACCAGTAAAAGCAAAATCGGTCACTGGGATTCACCGATGAAGGCAGTGATTTGGGAGCTGGAGAAGCTGAGCTCCAAGAAGGGGAGGAGCTTTGAACTGTGAGGTGCTGAGTGGAGAAAGAGGCGTCAATGTGACTTTGTTTGACCCCAGGTCTGCTTTTCTCTTTTTGTGTGACTCTGGACAAAGCCAGTTGCCTCTCCTCCCTAGAGACCCACCCTTCTGAGAGCAGGGTGGCTGTAAGGATTAGCTGGGATGAGAACTCGGCATTGTGTGAGGGCTGTCCCATCTACATCCCTTCCTGGCTTCTAGCTAAGTCCCCTCGCCATGCCATAGGACTCTTCATCAGTGGGACCAGGCCTGAGTGCCCAGGGACCACAAAGCAAAGCGGAGAGGTCAGAACATACAAACGCCACAGGGTCGTTGCTACGGGTCCCCACGATGCTGAACTTCTTCACGTGGGAGTTCTCTTTCAGGGCTTCCGCGTACGCCTTGAGGGTGGGTATGGGGATATTCTGCAGGGAAAAAGACAGAAGAGTGAACAGCATCCCTACATGGGACCATGGGGCCAGGTGGCTTGCAGGGATGAGGGGACAGTAGCTTTCTCCCAAATGCAGCCTGGCTCCCTGTGGAGTCCTAGCAAGTCTCTGAAGGGGGCCGAGTGCCAGCCAGCTGAGGCTCAGAGGATTCCCAGTACATGGACTGATAAAATCACCCCTGAAAGTTGCAGATAGGACCCACAGCTCTTCTCCATGAACGGGGAGGCTGGGGAAGAGGTAGTACTCAATGCTCAAAGTTGAGGGGAATATTTACAAAAGGCTCGGGACTGGGAGAAGGACAGGGCTGGACCCTGGCTTCCATCCAGTGACTGGCTGGGTATCTGACTTGCTGTGTGGCATTGGGGAACTCTCTTCCCCTCTTTGGGTCTGTTCTGAAAGACAGACTGGGGAGATGCACTGACTGCTCTCTGAGATGTCTGTCCCGAAGGGCCTCAGCACTGTCTGCACGTGTGTGGGTCCTGGGGACAGTTCACTATGCTGACGAGCAGGCCAGCCCCAGACCATCACACACAGAACCTCAGAGGGGGAGGCCTGGGCATTGGTATATGTATGCTTTTAAATCTCCTCGGGTGAAAACTTGATCTATGTCCAACTGCCTCCTGGTATAGAAGGGAAATTGAGGCCTGGAGGTATCCAAGCCCTTCGCTGAGGCCTCCCAGTGAAGTCCCACCACTCATGCCTGTCAGAGGCACTATCCACTGCCCAGGTCAGACAGGTCTGGACTGTGTGAGCATCTCTCACATGGCAGACAAGGGAAGCATCGAGAGAGGCTATGCTTTTCCAGAGCTCTCATTTCAAAGTGTCACCTAAGCTCCCGTGGGAGCGGAACAAGGAGCCAGGTGGAGGAGAAAACTGGGTACAGGTTTCCAATCAGATTATGCTTGGGACTGGCAACCACTGAGAAGAAAGCCGAGAAGAAAGGAGAGCAGGAGGAAGGGGCTGGCTTCCATTCTTACCCCCACCCTCTCAAAGCTAATCGGGGCCTCCGGGCAGTCAGCTGAGCCTGCTTCCATATCCCTCCTGTACCCTGCTGGTGGCCATAGAGGGAAGTGGCCACAGAGCCACGGCACACAGCTTGGTATTTCTTGGGGGCACTTGTACCAACATTTCCTTCTCTGGCTGTAAAATGAGATTGAATATGAACATGATCCAGAGGGAACGGTAATGCCTCAGGGTTAGTGCCCACCTGGGGTTTGTGACCTCACAAGTCTAGGAGGCACAAGGCTTTGCCAGCCTTGAGGTCCCGTGCTGAGTCATCGTGTGGTTCTGACTCACAGTTTTATCACAGAGAATCTCTGTGTTTTTGAACAACATGGCAGGTGTCCAGATCAAAGCTGGACTGGCCTGTAGTAGACTTGTGAGCCTGGAATTGTCCTCTGAAAGAAACCAGGACTGTGGGATTCGCTTGTTGACACTGCCCCCTACCCCTTAAGTGTTCCCATATGTCAGGGCTTGTCTCTGTTTCTGATCCAGAAATACCCAGGTCAGGGCCCTGCTGATCTGTGTAGCCTGGACTGCTACCATCCAAATGTATGTGAAGACATTCCCATCACAACTGCAAACCCCTACCCCAATACGCATGAACTGAAATAGCAGGACATTACCCGGATATTGTTGAGATTAACCTCTTCAAGTTCTGGGTCATTGTTCTTTATCCGCTCCAGCGTTTCCTCTACATCTGTTGAATTTGGTTCTTCATCAGGCACAGGCTTGTACTGTGTGGGTTTAATCACACCTAGAGTGATGGGTAAAAAGGAGTTGGCTCACAGGAACATAGGGGTCACTTTCTTCCAACATAAGGACTCCTTGAGAGGAAGCATGGGTTGAATTCGGGGTATAACGGAGGCAGCACATTACAGGGGGAAGAAGTCAGGGAGGAAGCCAAGAAGTCTGGGCTGTCTCTGGATGCTGCTTTTGAGTTCTTCCAAGATCTGGTGAACTACCTAGACCCTCTGACTCTCAAGCCTTGTCTGTTCTGTGGGGATGATACTATCGCCATGCTCAGTATCTCAGTGGGCTCCCAGGAGGGTAAGATGAGGCCTGGGCTGGAAAGAACTGTAGTTCTCTCCCAAAAGGAAGGATGCTTATTCTCTTGGCACCTCATTTCTCTTTGGGCCCAAAATGTTAGTCTGGAATAACGCAGTGAAATAATTGAGACAATGTGATATGGGCCCAGGAAAGGTCAAAGGGTCATCTCATGGGACAGAAGAGGGTAGTGGAAACTGAAGAGAAAGAGAGAGCCCCACAGAGTGGTAAAGAACACACTGTTCAAAGAATGTTGTGTGAAAAAAAAATAGGTATCATTTAAAAATTTTAAGTAGGAGGCTTGATCAGTAGAGTCCTCATTTCACAAGCATGGAGACCTAAGTTCCATCCCCAGAATCCATGTTAGAAAAGAAAAAGAAATCTGGGTGCAGTGGCCTGTGCCTGTAATTCTAGCACTGGGGAGGTGGAGACAGGGGGTCCCAGGAGCTCACTAGCTAGCCAGTCTAGCCAAATATGTGAGCTCTGGTTCACTGAGAGACTGTCTCAAGACATAAGGTGGAGAGCAACTAAGGATGACACTGACATCTGGCTTCCACAAGTACACACACACACACACACACACACACACACACACACACACACACACACACACTGGGAGGATTAAGACACTGAACATAAGAAGCAAATCTCTAAAACCTTTAGAAGAAAACCTGACATGGAGGTGAAGAAGGCTTTGTAAATGAGACATAAAATCCCAGCAGACTCAAAGGAGACGATGAAGAGATTTGCCTACATAAAATCTGCAACGAGCCAGAGTACCTGGGAGCACAGGCTCCAAGATGCAGGAGGAGGCGCCTCTCTTTCAAGGTCCCCTCTGTGAGTCAGTCCCAGGGCCCAGCAAGGGAGGGGATGGCAGCCAAGCAGGGCTGTATACTCACTGTTGAGTCCCTCCTTGTTCACGATGGAGCTGCTGCCCAAGGCCTGGTAGTATTGCTGGTTGCTCATGAGTGTGTGCATGCCCAGGATAGCTGTGGGGACAAAGGGAGATCCATGACTCTGCTCTTGAAGACAGAGACGCCTCCTGCGGACCCATCTGCCATGTGTTGGGAGTTTTGCTCATGGAAATGGTAAGAAGTACATACATGAACATGTAAAACCGTGGGTTATTTTCATCCTAGCTTTCATTCATGTGATTCTCAGACCTCTGGTCACAGATTTCCCGGTTTCCTTGAGGTCCCACAGGCATACCCCGCACTACATGACCCAGCAGAATGAGTCTTTCTAGCAAGGATCTCTTTCAAGGAGTGCACTTACCTCTCCCTGAGTAGCATGGGCTCTGGGCCAGAAAAGATCTTTGGGTCCATGATAATCCCTTAGCATAGATATGCCCCACTCAGTATTTGAGATAAATTATTCAAAAGTTGTAGGCCTTTCTCCAGGTCTGGACATTGGACCCAGGACCCTGTACCATGCTGAGTAAGTGCTCTACCACTGAGATATATTCCCAGCCCTCTTTTTACTTTTTATTGCTTCTTACTACATTGCTCAGGCTGGCCTTGGACTCATTCTGTAGCCAAGGTTGACTTTGAATTTTGATCTTCCTGTCTTGTCCTTCTAAGGAGCTGACATTACAAACCTGCTCTACCGGCGTACAACTCTTCCTCCTCCGGGGAGGCTTCTGAGATTCCTCCCTCCCTCTCAGTGCCTGGTATCCTTCCTATACCACAGTGTACATCAGCACAAAGGTGGTTCCAGGGCATCTGTGTGCTTTCTCTGCTGGGCTGTGGGCTTCCACAGGTCATGGAGGCATATCACTACTCTCCCTTCTCTCTAGAATGTAGGAGGCATATGGTCAATACTTGGTGACTTTTGAAATTTCTATCTAAGCCATTTCAGTAGACATGTTCTCTAGGTAGAGAGAGAACATGGCAAGGCTTAAAGAAGACTCAGATGAAGTTCTGGTTCTGACCATGTCCTCGGTGTCACCCTGTGCAAGTCACTCCTCCCTCTGGGCTTCGGCCTCCTGTGTCCAGCCAGGGGTGATATAAACCCAGGCTGCATATGCAGACCATCTGGGGCTGTAAAACAGTATCAGTGTCCAGCTCCTTCCTGGACTAAGGGGTGCAATTTCTATGGATGTCTTTTTCTTTTTCCTTTCTGATAGGACCTTGTTATATTACTTAGGCTGGCTTTGAACTCATGATCCTTCTGCCTCAGCCTCTCAGGTGTTGGGATTATGGGAGTGCACAACTATGCTTGGTTCCTTGAGGTGATTTTGGTGCCCCAAATGGCAACTGAGAACCACAGAAAGCGATGCTCTCAACATCCCTTCTGTTTCTCACCCCTAGGAGTCTTTGCTAAAATTAGCCTTGCCGGCTCATGGACTCCTCACTGAGGAGGGCTGGGAAGAGAGACATCTGCTGCCTTTCCAGCTCTCGAGGTTTTAATTTAGGCTGTGTCCCTGTGGGCTGAGGCAGCGGGGTAGGGGGGTGGGGGGGTGGGAGGAGTAGGGGGGGCTGAGTCAGCAGCAGGTGAGTCACAGCACATTGACTCATCTTCCAGAGAGGTGCTCCAGCCCCCACACAGCACAGTCCTCAGGTTCACCAAGGTTGGGATCAGATGAAATACACTACCTTTTTTTTTTCTTCTTTTTTTATACCTGGTTCAGTTCAGAGCATACAGAGAGGTAAGGAAATAAGTAAATAAAAATAAAAATGGAAAACATATTTGGTCCTTGAATGCCAGCGTCCTGTGATGGGTTAGAGAGGGGCACAGGAAAGTGTGAGGGGACCAAGAGCAAAGAGCCCTGGGTTGTTGCTACTTTTCTGAGTGACCTTGTAGAGGTCATTTCCTCCCTGGACTCCCTGGATTTCACAGCTGCAACTGCACGTGCTTAAATGCAGAATTCCTACCTTCCCGTGGGACTCAGCGGCCAATTCGGCAATGCTCACAGTTCTAGCCTGTTCAGTGTTCTAGAACAAGCGTCCCCACCGGTGCTGTCAAAGCGCCTCCCCACACTAACAGGACATGGTCTGTCATGTGACTCCACAGAGATGCTCCATGAGGCAGCACTGTGTCTCCTGGGCCACTCAGAGTTTTACAGTCTAAAGCAGCCCCTCAACTGGAGAATCCTAGGACTAACAACATATTCGGAGAGATGGTATGTGCAGACAGGAGGCTGAAGGAGGAAGACGCCATCTGGTAGCTCAGAGGAAACTGGGGTTCCTAGAAGGAAGGAAGGAAGGAAGGAAGGAAGGAGGGAGGGAGGGAGGGAGGGAGGAGGAGGAGGAAGGGAGGGAGGGAGGGAGGGAGGGAGGGAGGTGGGAGGGAGGGAGGGAGGGAGAGAGGGAGGGAGGGGAGGGGGAGGGAGGGAGAGAGGGAGGGAGGGGAGGAGGGAGGGAGGGGGAGGGAGGGAGAGAGGGAGGGAGGGGAGGGGGGAGGGAGGGAGAGAGGGAGGGAGGGGAGGAGGGAGGGAGGGAGGGAGGGAGGGAGGGAGGGAGGGAGGAGGGAGGGAGGGAGGGAGGAAGGAAGGAAGGAAGGAAGGAGGGAGGAGGAAAGGAAGAAGGGAGAGTGTGTGGTTTAAACTAAATGGCCACCACCAGCCTGGGCTACTGGCCGTAGGCATAGCTGTGGCTTTCTCTGTGGCTTCTTTGTGTACGCATATGTCACCAGGAGTGAGCATGCACAGAAAGGCCTGCTCTGACATCTCGGGTTGCTTCCTTCTTTGTCGGTCTCGGCCAGGCTGATTTTAGCACCAGGGAACTTGATTTCTTTTCTTTCTTTCTTTTTTCCTTTCCGTTTTTTTTTCTTTTAAAGTCTAGATCTTCCTCAAAACTCAAAAAGGACTATTTTTGAACTCTGAAAAAGAACACTGAGTTCTGTTTCCTTTCTCTGCCTTGGCAGGGCTCCTTCCATTTGTAATTCCACTCAGGATGCAGTGTGATCACAGCGCACATCCCTGGCTTCTCCAGCTGCCTCAGGCTTGGGTGGTCCTGGGTGGAGGGCTGCAAGGTGTATTCTCACATCCTAGGTGCAGGTGCAGAGTCTGGCTCGGGACTTGGTGCTGGGGAACTGTTCCTAGAAAAGCCACATCCTCCAACAGTCTCAGCGCGGGAGGAGGATGGGTGCTTAAAGACATAGAAGCCACCAATGACCAGGGGACATCTAGCGAGGGCTGGCCAATTCCCCTGGGGAGGCGGGGGTCTTCTCACCCAGATCCTTTCCTCATTCAACCCAGCGAGGACCAAATCCCCAAGTAAGTGTAGGAGGCATTGAGAATCTTTAGCTTAGTGGTTTCTAAGCCAAAGTCTCAGGCCGCAGGCCACAGACCTTTGCACTGCCAGCAGCTCTTTCTAGCTCCCTGTGGGGACACGTTTGAGACTGAAACCTACATGCTTCTGGCCGGTCCTCCCATGTACTCCTTGGGCCCCCAAGGGCAAAGAATGGATCTCATTCATCCTATCCAAGGACAGGTGTTCCACAACGTATGTCAACTCATGAGTAAGTGCATGGGTTGTCAACAATGCACCTTTCTGGGTGCATCAGTGCATCACACTTTCTGTGGTCTCCTACAAGCTCCTGACATTTCAGATATTGAGGCTGCTCCATAAGCCCTTCTCGGGCCTCCTGGGTGGGAGCTCTCACTGTGCCCGAGTGTCCCGCCCTGGCCCTTCCTCTTCCTTACCCCACTTTGTCTAGGTCACCCCCAATTGTTTGACTTTTGGCTCCGTGTCATGTCTCCCTTTATGTCCCCGACCCCACCGTTTAATTGAAGTTCCCTCTCACACTTCTGGTCCTTGTCACACCCAGGGTGACGCTCTTACTCATCACATCTCATTGGCCTGTATAATGCCAGCTCCATGAGGGCCAACAGAGATGTTTCCTTAGGGTGTTTCTCCCAGAACCAAGTCCACAGCCTGGTACACAGTAGGCAGGAAAGCTCTGGGTAACTGGTGCCATGTGTGAGAGACCTAGTGAAGGCTTGGCTCATGAAACCTCCCTGAGGGGAGCATGTGGACCAGAGGCAGCCTGCAGACCCCTCATCTCTCTCTCGGCTTTCCTTCCTTTAATGAGTCACATACTGGAGCGTCTAACTGACGTCTCAGGCCAAACTGCCGCTTTCCGGTGGGCCAGCCACACCAGCGCCTCTGGTCATCCAGGACAGCACTCTTCCAACCGCCTGGCTCTGCTTTTCACTCACAGTCACAAAGCCTGGCCTCATCTTAGCTCCTTGATTCTGACCCGGCACCAGGAACAGCTGGTGACTTGGTGTAAAATGGGAACAATGATAGGATTTACTTCACAGGATTTGTCACGGTCAGTAAATACAGTGCCGTATGGAGAGCTGCTTAAACAGCACCTGGAACATGCTCATCACTTAGCGAATGTTCCGGGCCTCCTTCCCCAAAGGCACTGCCACCGTGTGATGGCTGAAGTCAAATAATGACAGGCACCCAAGGACACTCAGTTAGCCCTGGGATGCAAACACAGCCTCCCGTCCCGTTCCGGACATCACAGGGGCTCGGGATCTTATGCAGATCATCACAGTGTGCCAACAACAACAAGGAAAATGTTTTCAAGAGCAGGCCCAGACACTCAGCTCCGAAGGCTGCTCTGCTCTGGCTCAGGCAGCAGTGGCAGGAGCCAGCTCTGACAGCGGTCATTTAAAAATCCCCACGTGCCCTAATGAGGGCACTGATGTCATGCAGGGCCTCAGGAGAGCAGGCCCCAGATGAAAACAGCTCCTGGGGAGTAAATAGAGGCACACAGCACAAGTATCCACGCTCTCTGTTGCACAGATTAACCCGAAGTCAAGGGACCTGTGGGGGAAGAGGGGTGGCTGAAAACTATGGGCATACTGAAGGATCTGGGAAGGCTCCATTGGCATCTTACATAACCCACTGAGTCCCGAGAAGCAAACCTGGTTCCTGGGCTGCGCGTCTGGGCTCCTGTTGGGACCAGTTGGCCCCTCAGTACTGCTTAGACTGAAAACCATTCTCTGGGCCCTGCTGCCTTTGTCTTTCACCACTGATTCTTTCTGTTGAGGAAAGGGCTGTCTGGAAAAAGGCTGCCTGCCTGCTCTGTCCCATCTCTCCTCAGGTCTCTGCAATCTGGCTTCCAGGGCCACCACCTACTGTTTAAATCACTGCCCCACAGCCCTGCTAGCTAACAGAGGAAGGCCATCTGCAGACCCCTCCTCCTGTCTCAATGCCACCAAGAGCCACAAATAGCATCCCAGGAGGCTGGCAGACTGGATGAAGCAGAGGCAGATGCAGGCCTGTCTGGGCTTGGCCTCAGCTCCACTGTCTCTGGCAGCCTGAAGAATTCTGCCTTCTTGGCTCTCTTACAGTCAGTCTGTCTGTCTTTATTCAGTCTTCCGCTCCTTTGCTCACCTGTGTCTGGCCGCTGGGCCCCCACTAGGCTTGCCATATTCCATTTCTGAACCCAGGCTTCACCTGCCACGTGTTCCTCCTTAAGCCTGGCACTTCTGAGCATGTCCAAACGAAACCTCCTGCAGAATGCTAGACCATCATGCACAGCTGTCTCCATCTGGGTGGCCCATGGATAACTCAGATGCCACAGGCCCCAAACTGAACTAGTATTTCCCTCGCTGCCCTCCTCCTGTGTTAAGGACACAGAACCTACTTGCTCTCTGGGACCAGCTTCTCCCCGTGCCACACTCACGGCCCACTTACCTCCATCCTCCCTCTCCTCTCCTATGTTACTGGTCTGCACTACTTCCCCCACACCACCCACTCGCTGAGCCAGGGCACAGCGTGGCAGAGGCAGGTGGGGCACCGAGTGCAGCCTGCAGTGAACCCCAGAGAGACTCAACACGAGGGCAGCAGAGGGTTTGCATTAGCAGACTACCTTCTGGAGTTTATTGTTTGTGAAGATGGTGGAGAAGCACCCATGAGGGTGGAGAGGGTAGGACACAGAAGAGGTGTGAGGGTGATGCTCTCGATGCACAGTGGTCTTTGCTCTTAGCCTTTTATGAAGTGGCGTGGGCAGAGTTTGGTGGGAATGGCTAGGCAGGGCTCATCGTGGCCCTCCCTACAGTCCCATTCTCCTAGGGAGGGGTCTCATGGCAACACAGGTGGTTCTGGGACAGGGTGTGTTTGAATGGTTTTAGCTTCATTTTGTTCATTTTGGTTTTCAGTCATGTATTTTTTTTTTTTTTTTTTAAATCTTATCAATGTATTCCTTGTTAGAAATAGAGACGGTGCTCATGTTCAAATGAAGCAGACAAGGCTGTCTGCACGGGAAGCTTTCAGGAAGACAGGCAGAAGCCCCCGGGATGTCTCTTACCTGCAATGTCACACAGTTCTGCATCTGAGGCATTGGCTAAGGCTTCCTCCAGCTCTGGCTCCAGTGTTACACTCTCCAGCACGGGATCCATTGGCTTCTGCTTAGGGACCCAGATCTTTCCTGTAAACACACAGGGTGCCTGTCAGGGTGCATAGCTACAGTGGAGTGGGGCCTGAGATCCCTTCACAAAAGGTTCTGAGATGAGAGACCTGTAGACATTCTTCAACAAAATAGACAAAGTGCTCACAGATGGTTAAAGGATAAAAGGGAACCGAATGCATCCTGGCGACTCTGGACCTTTCATTCTTTTTTGTTTTTGTTTTGATTTCTCTCTGTAGCTTTGGTGCCTGTCCTGGATCTTGCTCTGTAGACCAGGCTGGCCTCGAACTCACAAAGATCTGCCTGGCTCTGCCTCCCGGGTGCTGGGCCGCCACCACTATCACCACCACCACCACCACCCGGTGGGGACCTTGTATTCTTAGTATGCTCATAAGTGGGAGAGGGAGGAGAAAGGCAGCTAGGAGAGTGGCCACTGTGTGTCCATGGGGAGAGATTGTTGAAAAAGTCTGTACTAGGGAATTCCAAAAGTTATTACAAAAGACATGGAGGGGCAGAGTGATGGCTCAGTGGTTAAGAGTGCCTACTGCTCTGGAAGAGGACCTGAGTTCATTCTCAGCACCCACATCCCACAAGTCAAAACTGCCTGTAACTACATCTCCAGGGAATCCGACACCCTCTTCTGGCTTCCGTGGCTGCCTGCCTGCATTCACGCTCATATTCCTACTCACAAACACACAATTCAAAATCAAAGAATTCTCTTTTTGTTTTTAAAGATCATGCAGAGCATAAAGAAGGAATATGTCCTAGAAAATTTTTCTGTGAAAAATCAAGTTTGAAAACTGTCACAAAAAGATTTCATTTCTGAGAAACTGAACGTGGTCTGCATGTCCCTCCAAGCTTGTATACTGGGAACCTAGTCCCCAAATTCATTTGTTAAGGGTATGTGGAGGTGGGGTTTTGGTGGAGGCGGGGTTTTGGGGAGGCAGGGTTTTGGGAAAGGCAACTAGGATTAGTTAAAGTCACAAGGTTTGGCTCCTGGGATGGCATTAGTGACTTTAAAAGGAAAAGAAAACAGACCTGATCAGCCATGCCTGCTGTCTCCCTGAGTGAGGCCCTCCACACCACATCAGCGGGCCACAAGGACACCACCCTCCATACCACCACATCAGCAGGCCACGAGGACACCACCCTCCACCGCTGCCTCTACTGCCAGCTTTTGAGCTTCTCAACTTTTAGAACTTTGAGAAGTAACTTTCTTCTCTTTATAAATTAACTACTCTGTGGTATTCAGTTCAAGTAGTCTATGATTATGCATGCGTGTGCTGTTTGGGGGATGGGCAATCAGAAGGGAGTCGGGTGCTGCTTCTGATCAGGGGCTACACAAGGATGCCCAGCTACATCATTGCCATTCAACACTGCATTAGAAGTTCTAGTTAGAGTGAATGGCCATGGCAAAGAAATACGTGGACCTCAAACAGAAGATGCTGCTCTTTACAAATAACATACTCTTATATGGAGAAACGTCTAAACTTCTACATTTCAAAAAACACACACAAAAAACTAATTAATCAACCAAAAAAAGTCCTACCCAAAATGAAAAACAAACAAACAACAAACAACTGTTAGAACTTGACTTAGCAACATTTGATGCCGAGGATGAGATCAGTGGTGTTTCTATAGCAGCAATAGGACTATGCACAGGCAATCAGGAAGGCAGTTCACAATAATAACCAAAGAATAAAATACTCGAGAAGAAATTTTAAATACGCATACACTGAAAACTATGATGCATTATAAAAGAAATTAAAGAAAGTAGAAATAATGGAAAAAAACCACCTGGTTTCATGGATGAGAAAACTTCATAATATTAAGCTAGCAATACTACCCAAAGCAACCAACAGATTCAACATAATCCCCATGAAATCCCCAGAAGTCTTTTTCACAGAAACAGAAAAGCTAATCTTCAGATTTATATGAAAAAGCCAAGGCACACAAATAACCAAAACAATCCCCTAAAACAGCACAATGCTCACTGATTTCAAAGCATACCCATGAAGCTAATGATGTATTTGTAAAGGGGGAACACACACAACAAACAACACAACAGAATTGAGGGCCCAGAAAAAAAGCCAAACGTATTTACAAACTATTGTCAACAACATAATGTGTCTATTCAACAAGTGCTGGGCCACTAGATAGAGTCACGTGTAGAAGAATGGAGTCTGGCCCTACCTCACAGCATAGGCAAAAATGGAACCCAAATGGATCAGTGACCTAACTATCAGAACTAAAACCAAGACATTTTTAAAGGAAACCATAGCATGATCAGAATTAGCAATGGAATCCTGTTATAACCACGAGCAACAAAAGAGACCATCTTAGACTTCATTCAAAATTGCAAGTTTTATGTCTCAAAGGATGTGATCAAGAAAGTACAAAGATGATTTCCAGAGTGGGTAAAATGTTCATGAATCATATATCTGATAAAAGTCTAGTATCAAAAATAGAGAGCCAGGGCTAGTGAGATGGCTCAGCTGGTAAGGGTCCTTGTCACCAGGCCAGACAATCTGTGTTCAATCCATGGAACTCACATGGTAGAAGGAGAGAACCGATTTCTGCAAGTTGTCTTCTGACATAGACATGCACACTGTGGTAGATGCACACATACAGGTGCAAGCATGCATAGGACCACACAAATAAATACATGTGATAAAATTTAAGAATACAGAAATAACTTTTACAATTCGGCAAAAAAGAGAAAAAAAAAAAAAAAGCCAAATGGCCCAACTTAAAAATGGGCAAATTACTTGAGCAGACATTGCATCAAAGAGGATATGTTCATAGCCAACAAATAGATGTGAAGATGCTAAACTGGTCACCACTTTACAGCCACAGGGGTGCTGCTGTACAGGGAATGTGGCAAATCAATGTTGGGAAAGATGAGGAAAACTGGACCCCTTGTGTATTACTGCTGGGAATGCAAAAAACAAAACAAAACAAACTAACAAACGAAGTTTGGAGTTCTTCCCAGATTTAAGAGCTATCACTGGGCTCATCAATTCCTTAGGTATACGCTCCAAAGAATTACAAATAAGTTTTTAAACAAATACTTGAGTAAAACCTGGTAGTGCAAGTGAGCTCTTTAGGGGGCTGAGGCAGGAGGATTGCAAGGTCAAAGCCTGCCTAGGCTACACAACAAGGGAGTTCAAAGACAGCCCAAATAACTTAGTGAGACACTCTGCCTCTGGTCCTGGAGCTGGGTGGTGGGTAGGAAGGATGTGGGCTCAGTGGTAGAGCACTTGCCTAGCAATGCAAGGCTCTAGGTCCCGTCCCCTGAACCAGATGAACCAGAAACAACAGCAGCACCTTCAAATAGGAATGTTCACTGTACTTCTACAGAAATATTTAAATTTAACAGACCAAAGATGGAAAACAACCAAAATGTCTGTGGATGAATGGTTCAACAACTGTGGAATATGACTGACTCTGAAAACATGTTAAGTGAAAGAAGCTAGTCAGCCAGCCATACCTGTGTGCACGTGCGCACGCGCACACACACACACACACACACACACACACACACACACACACACACACACAGAGAGAGCACTTCACTTGTAGGCGATAAGCCAGAAACAGATTGGGAAAAGAAAAGAGAATGGGGGAGACTGCCTAGAGAAACCCACCCTGATGTGGGATCAGTGCTTATTTTCTGTGGAAAAAAATTACTTTGTTTTATTTTCATAGCAAATGTCACTTACCTCTGCAAGCAAAGCACACAATAAAATCACTGGGGGGGAGGGGAATGTATGAGAAACTCTATGGTGATGTCAGATTCTAAACAAAGAGAGAAACATACAAGGAAAAGAAAATGCTTAGGAGCTGGGGCTGTAGCTCAGCTGTGAACATGACTGAATGCATTCAGTAAATATTTAAGACCTGTGGTTTATTAACCCCCTGCTACAGGCCCTTCCCCTGAGGATGGTGACTCCATGGTTCTCATGTGAGGGACTTAACCTTCTTGGAAAATATCCCAGAGGGGAGCAGAGAGTGGCGGTTCACTTTGTCAAAGGAGACAGGGGCAATGTTCCTGAAAGAGAGGTCAGTACAGATGGAACGTGATGGGCAAGGCAGTCATAGCTGATGCTTCCATGATATTTGCTATGTGCCAGGGTGGGTCTATAATGTTTCTCAGTCCTTCTAACAGGCTCAGGAGGCTGGGGATGTTTTTCTCATCCCTGTTTGCCAGAAGAGGAAATAGAAGTAATTCACTGAGCTCTCACAGCTAATAAGTAGTGGAACTCGGGCTATAGGCTGTTTCTAACCACTGCATTTCTTACTAGAGAGGGAGAAACACCCATGAGGGCATAGATCTGCGTGGTAGGGAAGAGTACTCAGGGCTTGGGGACAGGTATAAAGTTCTAATGGAATAAAAAGGTCTGTAAATTTGAAGAACAGAACTCAGACTTCTGGTCTACCCTATTCATCACCATTCTGTTCCACAGAGTCTGCTGATAACTGGACAGAGAGTAGAGAATGTGTCAAGCAAGAAGATGGTCTAAAGGGAAGGGAGGAGCAAGGGTGGATTGTCATGGAGTGTCCATGATCCTGTGGAGACTTCTAGATGGCTTGTTTTTGGCAGGAGCAGAGGGTCTTTGGAGAAGAGATAAAGAAAAGATGTTACCAGTGCCAGAAAAAGACTTTCGAGAGAGCAGAGTCAGGACAGAGGGAGTTGTCCCTCATTTCCCCAGAATAGTCCTTGTTTAGGTTTCATATTCTGATGACACTAGCAATAGCTCTCTTCTCCCCTCAAAAGCATCGAGGCTTTAATGAAAAATAACCAGTGCACCCTAATTAAAGAGGATCTAGGGAAACACTGTTGTCTGGGAGAGTCTTTTCCCTCAAACTATCCCAAACTGATTGAATATACACACAGATGATGCTTTGGGGTAGGGACTGTTTCCTGTTCAGGCAGGCAGGACACAGGAGAGGCCCAAGTACATTTGGCCCAACACAGGTGAGACACACAAGTGGCCCTCTGATGCCTCAGGAAGGCAAGCTCATGGGAGCCATGCTGTTTAGTACCTCGTTTCTCCCCTGTGTAGGGAACCAGGTCTTCTCGGTCTTTAAATTCCTTCGCTTGCTTTTCCAAGTGATCCAAAAGCTCCTCTCTTTTAAAGGGGCCTGTGGGCGCCTTGGTGGTCTGATCCTTCTGCCTCAGGCCTGCGGGGAGCAGTGCATTCTAAGATGGGGGTGGCAGGTGAGAGAGAGAGAAGGAGAGAGAGAGAGAGAAAGAGAGAGCAGTCAGTAGCTATAGATATACAATCCTCTAGAAACACAACACAGACTAGCAGGGCCTCAGAGCTGGAGAATCCAGCCAAGTCCTTTCCTTTTCTATGCAAGGAACCAGAAAGCTGGAGAAGGGCTGGGGCTTGTCCCAGGTCACACTTAAGGGGCAAAGAGGAGCTGTGGGGCTCAGTCCTCTGGTGTCCCTACCTGGAACATTTTAAAATGTGTGGTGTTAACCAATAGGGCAGTCTACACAAGCTGAGCATAGAGAGATTCTTAGAATTCAGTACTTGGATGCAAAATTATATTTGCTACAGTGTGGTAAGTGATCAGCAAGAGAAACCAAAGGGAGCTTGGTAGGGCCTTAGATGGAAGATGATTCATAAAGAAGGAAACTCCCAAGGAGCCTGAGAAAGGCTCAACAGAACTACAAAGCAGGCAAGGCACACTCAGCCCACAGCCTTTACGGCCTTCTGGCTCTGGTGGGTCTGCGCTCATGAGAACTGATTGTTAATTTTAAACGATGCCTCTGGAGATGGGTCTCTCAAGGATGACAGCATCAATCAATTGCTGGGTTCTCTTCTTCAAGCACGGTGGAGGGACTTCTAGGTGTGGGTTCACTAGCAAAGTAGATTCCTAGTTAGGGGGATTTCACCTAAGTCAGCTCCTAGCACCTCTAGAATCAAAGATAATGAGAGCTTCAAGGATTCTTAGAGACCAGATATTATATAACTCTCCCTTCAAGGGAAAACTGATGCCCAGAGCCAGAAAGACTACCCAAGGAGTTTCAGGGCTAGATCATAAACAAACTAGGGTATTCCCTCAGGTTTTGGGGAGAGGCAAGCTTCATTTCTAATCCTCATGCGTTCCGTGTGTCATACATTCAGAGAGCCAGAAGGGGATGCCTCAAAGAGGCAGGTGTGCAACCTTAGCTGCACCCCCAAATTGACTAAACTGGTGTCACTCCCATCTCAAATATAGGTTCTCTCAAAGTACTTACTTCTTGTTACTCACAACACTCTCCACATCCTTTCTGAAGACCCATTGAGCAGAGGGTGAGAGACACATAGGACTGGCATGCCACAGGGATGAAGCTTGGAAGAGAGACTCGACTGGGTAATAGTTAAGGGCTGCTCAGGAAGTGCTTCCTCATTGGCTAACACCTGCTGCTTGCTCAACAGTAGCAGGGCGTGGCCCCACATTGGGTCACAGGGGTCTATAATTTGCAAGGCTGGGAGGTAAGGGGTTCAAAAGTGGGGATTAGGATACGTGCAAGTAGACATTAGGCCAGAGGCTAGCAGAGACAATGGAAACGGGTATTTTATGAGAAAAGGACCAGCAGGCAGGCAGACAAACCTGAACTGATCTGACAGCATCCACTATGATGATGCTCCCGGCTGAGCCATGCTTCTGCAGGCAGGTATAGATCATATGGTGCTTCTTAAAGCTAGACGTGAGGGTCGACTCCTTCTATCCCATGGCAGGGGCTTCTTGTGACATAGTGGGTAAGGATACACCTTACTGCCTGCCATTTCTGTCTATGGCTATCCATAGCCAGTGACCCATGCTATCCATAGCAGGTGACCCATGCTATCCATATGCCTGTGCGTCACAGTTGAGGCCACATCAGGTGTAAGCCCTGGACTAATGGAGATACAACTGAATGGTATTCACTAAGCCCTCCTGACTCTATGTACTGTGGCTCCTATGGCTACAGAATGTAAATAATGATGATGGCTGTCTCATACATATTTGGGGGAAGTTAAAATTAAGTAATGTGAAAGACTGGCCAGTACTGATATATTATTTATGTATTTATTTTATGTGCATTGGTGTTTTGCCTGTATGTGAGGGTGCCAAGCCCCTTGGAACGGTTACAGACAGTTGTGAGCTACCATGCATGTGCTGGGAATTGGACCCAGGTCCTCTGGAAGAGCAGCCAGTGATCTTAACCACTGAGCTATCTCTCCAGCAGCATTGATATATTAAATATCCCCAAGTGATAGCTTCCCATTGTTCTATCATCAGATAAGATACATTTTAGCAGGAGGCCAGTCATTCAAAATGTGAGTAACAGAAAAAAAGTTATCCAAATATGTTTTAGAATCCAAGAAACCCAGATACACAAATACGAAATGAGTTAATCCCTGAATGTAAGTGCCCGATGGTCTCCTCAAGGGGCTTGTAGGGATTTTCATCTCCATAAAGGGTTTCATCATTCTTTCTGGTTTGTTTATTTATTACTCCTTTTTTAAAAAAAAAAAAAAAAAAAAAAAAAAAAAAAAACAGGGTCTCATTCTGTAGCCAAGCAAGGTCTCCAATTTGCCAACCTCCTTCAGCCTCCTTAATACTACAATTACAGATGTGTGCCACCCCACCAGGGTACCATAGAGGATTTTAATGGCAGGAAGGTATTGGGGCTCAGTACTGTAATGAAAGAAACCCATGAGGTTGGGAAGGGGTTTCAAAGTCTCATCACCTTCAGAGCTTGCTGCCAGAGGGCCCTGGCTTAGCTGGGGGCAGTTTCTCAACCTTGGCATCATGGTGTGCTAATCTGGACAACAGGGTCAAGGCAACTGCTCTGATGCACAGGTAGTAGTCGCTCTGGCTTCTACCCCATTAGGCCAGCAGCACTGTGACACCAAAACCCATCTCCAAACACTGCTGAGTCTTCTCCAGGGGAGCACTGCCCTGGCTCAGAACCACTACATTAAACCAAGGACATAGAATTTGGGAGGAAAGATGTTTTTAATGTGTGTAAGAATATTAGTTATATAACACATTAAACCATGGCTTCATCAAGTTAAGTATTTAATGAAAGAAGTTGAGTTTTGAAAAACCAAAATTTCAAAAGTATTTTCTAGTAACTCTTAGCTCATCAGCTTTTTAAAGTACATTGTGACCATGGTAGCCTTATTAGGGCTCAAAGTTTATTTTCTTTCCATTAAAGGCGACATTAAAAAACTATCACAGAATCTTCAGTTAAAATCAAAGAGAGTTACATCTTTTAAAACTCTTAGTTATTTACCACTTTAACTTGTTTTCAAAAACAGCATATGACCTCACCGTGTACATAAATATTAACTCACAGAGGATCAAAGACAGAAATGTAAAAGCAAAAACTATAAAATTCTTAGAAGAAAGCATAGGCATAAATCTTGGGGCTCTGGATTAGGCAATGGTTCCTTAGATATGACACAAAACAATGAGAAACAGAAGAAAAAATAAATACACTGGATGGACTTCACCAAAATTAAAAACATTTGTTCTTCAAAGGACACTGGCAGAGAGACAGAATGAGAGAAATGCTTTTAAATCACAAATCTGATAAGAGTACTACATCCAGCATGCATGAGTTTCTCTTGGGACTCAATAATAGAGGACAAAAAAAAATTAAACAACTTAAAGAATGGTCGAAGAAGCTGAATAGATATTTTTCAGAGAACATCTAAAATTCCCGATGAGGGGGCTGAAGAGATGGCTCAGTCTGTAACATGCTTGCCACACAAGCATGAGGACCTGAGTTTGATCTTTAGCACGCACATAAATCGGTGAGCACCTGTAATCCCAGCGTTTGGGAGGTGGAGATAGGACCCTGGGCCCTGGAGCTTGGGGCTAGACACCTATCCTAACTGGAGAGCTCCAGATTAAGTGGGGGACCCTGTTCCAACAAGACGGGGTGCCTGTGCATATAGGCAGCATTAGTTAGACTCGGGGGATTATTAATCACGAAAATAAAAAGAGGACTCGAGGATGGGAGAGGCGTGGGGGAGGGGCATGAGGAGGAGTAAGAGGGAGGTAGTGGTGGGTGGAGGGGATCAACACACTTGTGTAAATGTGTGGGCCACCCAAAGAACCAAGCATTATTTAAAAAATAAGGGGGAAAGCAAACAAGGAAGACATGGACCTCTGGTCACCACATGCACACGCACGAACATGTATACACATGTAAACCCCTACACTCAAAACAAAGAAATGAACGTTTTCACTATAAGACATTCCTGATAAACTAGGTGTAGTAGCACACACCTTTAATCCCAGCCGAAGCTGACTGGACAGAGTTTGAAGCCACTCAGGGCTACACAGTGAGATCCTGTCTCAAAAGAAAAGTCAGGCCAAACCCAAAACCTCTCTCAAAGATGTCCACTGAACACGTGAGAAGAGACTCAGCACCGCTAGCCATCAACAAAATGGCACTCACCCTGCACAGGCACAAATGATACAAAGCACAATGATAAGTGTTGGCAACAACGTGGTGAAACTGGACCTTGGCTGCTGGCAGGCATGGGGCAACACACGGACTCTTCGGAAAGCAGTCTGGAAGTTTCTAAAAAAGCTGTCCGCAGAATTACCATATGACCCAGAAATTATACTTAGACATGGAAAAGAATTCAAACCATAGGTTAACCACAAAACTAGTATGCAGATGTACATAAAGCATGATTAATGAGGGCCAAAAAATAAACATGCTAAGTTCCATCAGCTGATGGATGGATAAATAAAATATGGTAGATCTGTGCTGAGAACGGTCAAATCATGAAAAGGAATAGAGTACTACAACATGAGTGAGTCGGAAACATGCTAAGTGCAAGAAGCCAGGTACAAAGGCCGTTATTGTGTGCTGTAATTTATGTGGTGTAAGCACCAGTGCTTGCTTACTGAGCCAGGGTCTCCTGATATGGTCCGTGGAAATCAAAGCCAGGTCTGGCTGGGGGGTGGGGGGGGGGGGGGGGGGGGGGGGGCTCTCATCAAGACTGAAACTGAGACAAGTTTATTGCAAGCAATCAGACCTTTTATCGTATCAGAAACAGAACACAATGGAGGTTGCTAGGATCAATACTATTATAGTTGCCAGGATACAATGATGTTTGCAAGCTATACAGGGCACACAGATTAGTTAACATCTAAGACTAATTGTCCAGCCAAACGTCTACATGCTTCTCTGACTTCTAGGGAACACAGAGATACACAGGTGGCCTGCATGCTCCACTGTCTGAGTGAGTGCCTCAGTTTCTCAGAAACTAAAAGGCACACAGGCCTGGTGGCGGTGGCGCACGCCTTTAATCCCAGCACTCAGGAGGCAGAGGCAGGCAGATCTCAGTGAGTTTGAGGCCAGCCTGGTCTACAGAGCGAGTTCCAGGAAAGGCACAAAACTACACAGAGAAACCCTGTCCCCCCCAAAAAAAATGGGGGCACCCAATCCCCTGGGTGCCACAGACTTTAACCTAAAAAACCTATGATGCATGCCTCTCAAGGCAGTTGGACCAGGCCAACTCCATAATTCCCTGCAATGAACCAATGCACATAAAAAAAATCTTAAATAAAACAAAATAGCCCAGTCTACAAAGACAAAAGATACCTCAATTGTTGCTCCAGGGCTGGTGCTGCAGATTGAACTCTGTCCCAAACCCCAAATCACACACTGAAGCCCCAATTCCCACCATGACTATCTGGAGATAGGATCTGTGTGGAAATGACTAAGGATAGCTGAGGTTATGAGGATGGAGCCCTGACCCCACAGGATTAGTGTCCTTCCAACAAGGGGCTTCACAGAGCTTGCTGTGTGCCCCTCCTCAGCCACCTGTCACAAGGGGACATCATGAGAAGACAGCCGAACCCAAGCCAGGAAGGGGTCCTTCACAAGAAACCCCCAGACTCCAGACTCTAGCCCGGGGCTTCCAAGCCTCCAGAACTTGGAAAAGATGGTTCTAGTGTGTAAGCCCTGCACTCTGCAGTACTGCATCACAAAGGCCTGAGCTAAGACCGCCGACCGAGGAGGAGTGGAGCTGAGTGGCAAGTCAAGAAGAAGTCTTCTTTCTGAGGTGACGCAAATGTTTTAAAATTGACTGTGGTAGAGGCTGGACAACTGTAAATAGACTTTAAAAACTGAATTGTCTACTTTAAATGGATAAATTGGATGATGTGTGGCATATATATATAAAGCTGTTTTTTGGGTTTTTTTGTTGTTTTATTTTTTTTTCCCAATGTGAAAAATATTATCAACAGCTAACTCAAGCAGTCCTGCGATGCTGAGAAGCGAGGCTGTTGTCAATCTAGGGCCAGCAGGGATGCTTGGGACTGACAACATCAGAGTCAGCTCGACCAGAAACGCGGCCGTATCCTACAGCGTAATATGCTGTGGGATAGAAATGGAACCATGAAGAAGAGAGTGGGAAGAAAATACTGCTTTGGATCACCCATCAGGTTTGCTTAGAACCAAAACTTGACTCTCAGACCCAGGCTAGCCAATGTGGGGAAGAGTCCCCATCACTATCTTGGTGGGCCAGGAGAACATGTTATGACCGCCTATGTGTAGAATGTATCTTTTATTACCTTTAAAATATGACTCAACAGCCATCTACTACGTGAGCATTATTAATGTGTGTCCAGGCAATGTGCAAGGATATAGTCATGATCCTACTGGGTGGAGCAAAACATTGGAAGTTGAAGGGGTGGAACAGACAGTGAAGAGGAACCTCAAGCCCTCGTGGTCCTTCCCTGAATACATCTTCGTCAACACCCTAAAGGGGTCACTCCACTGAACAGTGAAGAGCGATCTGTTACCAGGCTGTATATCACCTGTAGTGGTGGACTCCAAGATGTCTACAGGCAAGGGGAGCTGTCTGTCCTCCGAGGACTCAGCCCCATTCCCCTGCAAGTGCGTCTAAAGTAAGCCCACCGCACAAGCACTCGGGCTTCCCCACAGTGCCCACCATTTTGCCTGAGAAGGGAAAATCTGTGCGGGTTTAAGGAATGGATTTCTAGGCACTCTCTGATATCAGCTTAAAATGACAGCTGTGGGACCTTTGGAAGTAGTGCTGACGGTGGCATGTGGCTTTGGAGCCCTACATTGCCCAGCTCCAGCAAACTGAGGACATGTACAAATGTGGGTGGGCTGATCAACCTGCTTATTTTAATGTGAACTCCCTTGATTTTAAAACATTGACATATGATCTAAACATTTGCAAAATAACATTCAGGACAATTAAAACACACTTAAAGTGGCCTCAGCCGTGGGCGGTCAGGTGGTTGTGTCTGATCCAAGTTTGCTATCATACTACAATCCCATACAGAGGAAGTCAGGACAGCCCTGTGGGTAGTGTTCACTGTCCACTCCTGGCACTGGGCTATGGGAAGAGGTACACCTATGGGCTTTTAATTAAAAATGTTTGTAAGCTGGGCATGGTGGCACACGCCTTTAATGTCAGCACTTGGGAGGCAGAGGCAGAGTCAGGCAGCTGTCTGTGAGTTTGAGACCAGCCTGGTCTTCATAACTATGAATATGTAGTGAGACCTTGTCTCAAACAAACAAACAAACAAACAAACAACACAAACTAAAAGACAAAGAATGTTTTTAAATTATAGAAGCACAAAGTTTAACATATTCTTGGAAATAATCATAGAGGGGAAACTAACCTCATTTCCTATGGTACTCTACTGTTTAAAAAATTATGTATTTTTAAGATAAAGTCTTAAGTTTACTATATAGCTCAGGTTGGCCTCAAACTAGCGCTCTTCCTGCAGCAGCCTCCCAAGTTCCTGGGATTACAGGTGTGTGCCACAATAGGCAACTTATTTCCGGCCCTTTAAACATCAACTTCCTGTTCCAGACTAGACTCAGATGTCCAGCGTCTTAGCTTGACCTTCATACCGAATGCTGGAGTCCAGTCATCCAGAGGACAGCAGAGGTCCACATATCCTTACCTGGGGCCTCACAGCCTGCAAACAGGCATCTACAAGCCTGAGGATGAAGATGTGAACATGCGCACAGCTGTCCAGGCACACTATGTACTGTAACAAAGGACTGCAGACGCCTGAAAACTCTGTGAGGAAATCTAAAAAGATCCTCTGCACTAATGATTTCAGGCTTAAAAGCTACAGGGCAGGCAGCCCACGTCTGCATACAAATGACACTGTTTATAATGAGTGTGTTCAAGGATCTGCAGACGCTCTGGTGATGGATGGTTAGCCGTGCACAGAATGGCCCTTAACCTGATTCTCCATGGTAGCAAAAACAAACTATTGTATTACTTTTGCCGAAGAAATTAGTTACGTCTAAGAAAAAAACCAAGTATGTGTGTATGGGGGGGGGGGATGCATAGCATGCTTCTGTTGGTCTGGGTACTGCTCTTTGACTAAGCCCCACAACCCCCCAAATTAAAGGATGGAGCAAGGGGTACAGCCTCCAGGATGGGTGCTGGGGAACACTGAGAGCCGGGAGGGGCCTTCGCTGAGGTCCCATGCTGGACAGCCAGGCCTCCTTGACAAACAGACCATCCTTCCTCACATACCCTGGGCCTACATCCTGGAAGCCAGGTGGGCCCAGAGGAAAACCAGATCAGAAGCCAGGCTCTACTTCCACTCTGGGTGGTGTGATGATGTGGCTCTCAGTCTCGGAAAGCTTAGAGTTTAGATATCCTTTTGTATGTGTGCACACGTGTGCTGCCGTATGGATTATGCCCATGTGTGTAAGAGGCTGGAGGCCAATGCAGGCATGTCTTCCTCAGTCACCTTACTTTTCCAGATGTGGCTTCTCATTGACCTTAGAACTCATCTGGTCAGCTAGACTAGCTGCCAGCAAGCCCCAGGATCCACTTATATCTGCTCCCCACTCCCCAGTATCAGTATTGCAAGCACCCATGGTCAGACATGTGGGAGCTGGGGAACCGAACTCGGATCCTCAGGCTTGCACAGGAAGCACCTAACCTGCTGAGCAGTATTGCTAGCACCCAAGGTCCTTTTGATATACTTATACTTATATCTACATATACGTGTGTGTATGTTTGTGCATATGTTTATTAAACAAGAAATAAAACCAAAACCTTGTCATACAGAGCAGAAGACAGGCCTGCACATGGAGAAATCTATGGCCCAATGGAATACAGAGGTTTGGAGTTTTTGGTTTGGTCTTGAGTGTTTCAATTAATTGTCAGTGCTTTAAAAACCAAATTTCCTGCATCTCTCAAAATTTTACCTGGCACGACAATACTGAACCAGCATGCTCATGGGGGCACCAGTTGGCAGAGCCAAAACCAGGTGTCCTTTGGTCAAACTCCCACTTAACCTTAGTCCATACCCGTTCCCTGTTGTTTCTGACATGCATGCCAAAGTCAGTTACTCCAAGGAATTGTTTTGGGTGTTGCTTTTCTTCCTCAAGGTTTGTGGCACGTGCAATTTCTTTTTCTGTACAGTGAATCTCTTTATACACTGTGGATTTCGTTGTATACAAGTCTTTTCGAAGGTGGGGAAACCGAAAGATGAGCCATGGCGGCCGCAGACTTCTTTCTTTCATCTGCACCCCGCCCCCATGCTGTGGGAATCTGGTCTGCTGCCTGAGGGGTAGAAAGTGCTCAGGGGGATGAGGAGAGATGGAGAGGTTGGCTCCAGGCTTTAGCCACAGAGTTATCTTTCCCTTTTAAGGATGGTATGAGTCAAGGAAGATAAGATTGTGAGATCTGTTCAACGTGGGCAGTGGGGATGTAGGTATTGCTGTGCATTCTCCCTCTGCTATTAAATATGTCAAAACAGAAAACAAGTGCCCTGTTTCCTGTGGAGGAGGTGCCATGCTGGGGGCACTGAGGCTCCAGGTGTTGGGGGGGGTTGTCGTCCCGCAGAATGGGAGGATTGTCCATCTAAGGCATGAATGGCTCTGGCTCTAGTGGCAGAAAAGAGGGGCACTGGGAAGCATGGGGAGTGGAGAATGGTGAGGAAGTGGTGTCAGGAGACAGGGGTGGGGTGGGGACGCTGCAGCCTGGCCTGACTCTCATCCTTGCTGGCCAGGCCCATCCCTGATTCTGCACACACCGCTGGGTAGTGTTTCTAAGGATGAGAGCCTATTTTTAGAGAGAGATTTATTTCTTTCCATTCCAACTGTTTACTTCTGTCCTGGGCTTGCAATTCTGTCGGTTTGTGTTACAAGGGAGCATCACAGTTCCATGGACCAAACTTGGCTGCTCCTGGGATGGCCAGGAGAGCCCTGTGCCCTACAGAACCTGATCTGGGGCATGGGAGGATGTACCATTCTGCAGAGTCCATGACCCTGCTGGCGACCCAGGGGTGTGATCTTCGGTGAGCTTTTCCCCTCTCTCAAGTTCAGTCTTGCCATTGTTGATTTTCCATCACTACAATGGTCATGAGACTCATGGGACTGGTATGACAACTTGGTCAAAGACAGTACCAACCAAATAGCATATGTCCAGACGGATGCCATGGCCAGGGTCTTTCTCCTGTGTTTTGTATGCATATTGGTGTGTGTGTGTGTGTGTGTACATGCAAATGTGTCTCTGTGTGTGCATAATGTATGCGAGCATGCATGTATGTGTATGTGTGTGCCTGTACATGTGCATGCAATCATGTATGCATGTACACCCCCTTGTTTTTATAGCCTTTGACACATAAGCCCAGAAAGGACCTGCTGGATACACTCTGCCCTTTAATAGCTGTAGGGTTCCCTCACATTACCCTAGCCCCATCTATAGCATGGCCTTGACCCTGCCACCATGGGGCTCAATCACAGGGTCTTTGTGGAGATTCATGAGACAATTTCCATGAAATGCAGAACCCCTGGCATGCAAGAGCATGTCTATACAGAGTCACATTACTTCGGGCCTTGCAGACAGCCTGCTTCTGTTAGCGTTTCTGTGGGGATACTCTGTCACAAATTTCCAACAGCTGACTTAAAAATCAACTCCGGCCCTAATTCCTTTATAAGGCTGTGATTAATCTACCTTCTCTCTTATAAACAGCCTTTTAAAAATAGTCAATTTCCCCTCAAAGTCTCATTAACAAGCAATATTAATAAATTATTTGTTTGCAGCCTCTTCATTTTTCTTGATATATTTTAATTGTGTGTGTGTGTGTGTGTGTGTGTGTGTGTGTGTGTGTGTGTGTGTCCACTGTGCTTGAACAAGCCCATGATGGTACTCTTGCCTGCCTGTTCCTGTGTATATGGAAGCCGAAGTATCTTATTTATTGACACAGGGGCTCTCACTAAACTTGGAACTCACTGATTGGTCAGACGGCTGGCCAATGGGCTCCAGGAATCCATCTCTGTTTCCCTAGCCTCACCCCTAAGCACTAGGAATTCTAGGGCAGGCCTCTTCTCCTAGCATTTTTATTTGGGCTCTGGGGATCAAAATCAAGTCCTTGTGCCTCTGAGGCACTGAGCTATTGTAACCTAACCCTCATTCCTCTAAGCCTCAGTTTCTCCATCTTAAGATGGAGCTAAATGCTGAACCCTCTCAGAGGACTGGATGGTTCATGAACACCATCTGACCCGTCAACTGCGAAGGTCTGTGAATGGCGTAAGAGCCACCCACTGTGGCTGGCACACATCACTTGCCTGGCTTGCCATTCCCAAGCTCCTTTCTCCCACTGCCCAGCACAAAGGTGATCAGAGCGAGGAGTTGGCTGGGCTTCAGCAGCACCCACTCCACTGCACGGAGAGAAGGGCAGGGCTAGGGGTCAGTCAGCAGCAGACAATTTTAGAGCATGAGGCATTCCTTTCCCGAGGGAGCCCAAGGGCAGCAATCTCATGATAAGCTCGCGTTTTTCCAGAGTGAGAGACAGACACTAAGTTTCGAGGCCTTTTTTTTTTTTTTTTTTTTTTTTTAAATGTGCACAAGTTTGGAATCCTCTATGGCCAAGCTGCTTTTCAAGGCTTCTACTGGACTCTGTCACATGACACTGGGGCTTAACAGTTGCATAACCCCACACAGCACTCCCTGAAGTGTTTGTTGCCATCAGGTGCCAAGACAGTTAGAGGGGCTCAGAAAATTACAAGTGGATAGAGCCCCGCCCCGGGAGGGGGGGCGATTCTGAGCCATCTGGACCAACCGGGTCTACTTCACTGAGAAGGGAACTGAGATCCAAACAGGAAAAAGGCCAGGCCCGAGCCCAGGGCAGAGTAGACGGGACGACACTGTGTCTCCACCTCCTTCCAGAAGGAAAGGGGATGATTTGCTGGTACAGCCTCTGGAACCACAAAGCCACGGCACATCTGTGGCCCCAACTCTTTTCCTCCCATGAGGCCTTCGAAACGTGGGTAGGGTGTAAACTCTAGGACAATGTTCAGGCTCTGCCACTGCCCACTGGTGAGACGCTGGACAAGTTACTTGGCTCTCAGCATCTTCCTGTGTGGAACCCGGATGACAAGAGCACCTGCCTCCCAGGATCAGGGTTCAGTTAAGTGAGCTAAACCTTTCAAGTACTTAGAACAGCGTGTGCACGCAGTAAGTGCCGCATCAGCACCAGGGCACAAAAATAAATGCAGGAGTGTGAGTCTGCCAAGGCGCAGTGCCTAGGCACTCAGGTCTCAGGAGCTGCTCTGGTTCTGGTGGAAACCTGCTCTAGGGACAGGTTCCTTTCCCTCTCTGGACTCTGATTCTGGTCTGTGAAGAGGGACTGGGCACCTGTTGGGCACCCCTCCTCCAGGCCTGCATACCTTTGGCCTCTCCCAGAGTCCCGATTACAAAGCTGGGCCCAGGCCCAGTGAAACTGGAGCTGGAATGTTCTGTTCTGGGATGGAGGGAGCCCCATTTGCCTTTCAAAACTCAACTGTCTTGTAAATCAGGTAAGGGAGCCCATCTCAGTGAAGGGCTCCATTGTGTGGCTGGGACACTAACTCTACCACCCCATCATCTCCCTCCTCTTTGGTTTCTGTTTTCTTCTCCCTGAACTGAGAGAGAAAGGAGCCTTTGGGAAAAAAACGTCACTTTTTGAAACCCCAGTAGTTGAGAATGGCAGGTCTCAGGTGGCGGGTGTCTGCTTCAGGATCTATGCTTCTCTCCAGAGTGCTTGCAATCTGACTCCTGGGCCCCTAATTCCCTGACCAGGCCAGCTGGGCAGCAATCTGAATCTCCTGTGTCCTCTCCCTCCCTCCTGTGGGTGCCCACAGAGCGGCCTCTTCTCTACCACCTTCCAGGTAGAGCAGGCTGCCTGGTACAGAGGCCCCTGGGAACTTCTGCTCAGGCCACACAGCCTGCTATTTGAGTAGGGGGCTCTGTGGGAGTTCTTGGTCGGTGTAGGGGTGAAGCAGGACCCCAGCCAGGGCCTCAGGACAGTCCTTGGAAACTAAAGTCTTGGTTCAGAGAGGCTCCACCCTCCTGGGGCTGATGCAGGGTTCTGACCCCTGTCATCACCTGCCCTATTTGCAGCCACAGCCTCAGCTGATCTCACCTCCTCACTGCAGCTCAGGGTGACGCCAAAAGAGCAAAGGGCCAGACACAGTAGGCAGGCAGGTGTCTGGGTGGGGGTGGGAGGGTCACACTGCTCCCAGGGAGTGGTACAGACTCCACTCCCTAGAGGGTATGTCTGTGGAGAGGGCAGCATATTCTTAACTTCTCGAAAAGCATATGCCCATGGGAGCTCCCAGGATGCAGGGCTCCCTTTCATCTCCTATCTGGCTGGCACTTCCAGGATTAGCTCCCAAACCACTAAGCCACATGGAATCACCTCCCTTTGAGAGGCTCCCCAGTTCACCTTGCCACCTTAACTCCATTACGCATTCCCTTCCTTTTTCTAGTTACATCCAATTTTCCATAGAAACCACACTGAGATTCCTCCTCCCCCAGCGAACCCTCACACAGGGAACCACACTCAACTGGAACTCTGCTTTTATTCTTGACTTAGAAAACCTGCAGCATGGTTCCAACCTCAACTGCTCTGTGGAACCTCCCACCAGGAAGAAGCAATCCCCGCCCTGAGCTCCATCTGCTCCTAGGATGTAATCTACTCTGCCCACCTGACATACCTTGAGCTAACCAGAGGCAATATCTGTGCCAGGCTCCAGTGACGGCACCTAGCACTGAGTTAAGTGTGGGCAGCCACGTGGCTTGTATTCTCACCCTTAGAAGCAATTCTCTCTTGGACTTTTAGAACAGTGATCTAGAACAGTTAGGGACTTCTATGGAACAGTGTCCTAGAACAGTTAGGGAATTACTTTTATTCCCATTATACTGAATTTTATTTGTTCATTAATTTAATGCTGTTTGTGTACTTCATTTATTTATTTTTCCTATTATCAGCTTGATACAGTACAAATCCTTTTTTTTTTTTTAAGCTGAGGCTTGAACCCAGGGCCTTGCACTTGCTAGGCAAGCGCTCTACCACTGAGCTAAATCCCCAACCCAACAAATTCTTATCCTAATAGTGAAATGTTTCATTGAGGCTTTCCCAGTAATTGAGTAAAACCAATACTTATTGTAAGCACAGGGAATTCTATGGAACAGTGATCTAGAACAGTTAGTGAATTCTATGGAACAGTGATCTAGAACAGTTAGGGAGTTCTGTGGAACAGTGATCTAGAACAGTTAGAACAGAAAAGCTCAACCTTTCCTTTGTTTCCTTTGCTGTTTCCTCTGAATGGAGGAGGCAGGGGGAGGAGGGCCTTAAGACTATCCACCAAGGCCTTTTGCTAGTCAACTTGAGCAGCCCCACTAAGGAACCATCTCATGGTTGGGACAGTTGCAAACAGCAAGGTGAGGACATACTACTCAGATGCATGTTGTTGCAGGTGGGGGCTAGGAGCAGCCCTTCAACACACTAGGAAGAAGCCTGGTCTGCAGATGAAAAGGTACCTGCCACTGAGCCCTGAAAGGGTCCAACCAACTCCATAAGTTCATTGGTGGGACACCAAGGCCTGGAGAAGGGCAGACTGCAGCCAGCCCAAGATCACATGTGTCAAAGACAGGGCCCAGGTGGGAGATGGGGCTCTAACTCTGGCCTTGCTCACTGTGCCTCAGCAGCAAAGGCCTGTGGGTTAGTAAAACACTACTGAGTCAATGTTCTCCTGGTGGGCCACTGTTAGGAGAGAATTGAGCAATGCCTGGCTTTAAAAGGGGCCTGGAGGTGCCATCTTTAATGCCACTCATTTCTGCCTTTGCTTGTGCTGGGTACCTGGAATACAGTTCCAGGCTGGAAACCTGTCCAGGAGGCTGGTGGGAATGTCTTCCTTGACCCTGCTCACAGCTCCAGTGGAGCTTGCCAAACAAGACATCCCTGAGTCATCCTGACTATGCAGGGGAACTCTGAGCATTGAAAGAACTTCCTAAATATGTCAACTGTGAGATTCACTTATGAAACTTAAAACACACGAGAGGGTTCTTGGTGTTCTCTATTGCTCGATGTATTTCAACCTGTTCTCCACTGTCCAGAGGCAGCAGGTGTGAAGAGCAGCACAATGGCCCTCTGAAGGCTGCTGCAGGGCTAGCCAGAAGAGGGGGCCTTGCAGTGCCAGCCAGGAGGCCTTATAGTGCCAGCCAGGAGGTGGGGCCTTGCAGTGCCAGCCAGGAGGAGGGGCCTTGCAGTGCCAGCCAGGAGGTGGGGCCTTGCAGTGCCAGCCAGGAGGCGGGGCCTTGCAGTGCCAGCCAGGAGGCGGGGCCTTGCAGTGCCAGCCAGGAGGAGGGGCCTTGCAGTGCTAACCAGGAGGCGGAGCCTTGTAATACTAACCAGGAGGAGGGGCCTTGCAGTGCTAACCAGGAGGCGGAGCCTTGTAATGCTAACCAGGAGGCAGAGCCTTGCAGTGCCAGCCAGGAGGCGGGGCCTTGCAGTGTCAGCCAGGAGGCGGGACCTTGCAGTGTCAGCCAGGAGGCGGGGCCTTGCAGTGTCAGCCAGGAGGCGGAGCCTTGCAGTGATGGGGCAAGCTCCCTAGAAGTCTGCATGTGCTCTGAATCAGTGGTCTCATGTGGTGCTGTTTCCCTTAGAGCCAAGACCTTGTAGGTTCAGGATTCAAGGCTGGGCACTGGAGTGGTAGCCCACAACATCACCCTTAGCGACCCATTAGCAACCATTTTGCATTTATTCCCTGGACCTTCCCACTTGCCTAGAAGTCTTAGTTCCGAAAAAGCAAAGGTTTCCTTCACAGGAGGCACAAGGATTTCACTGAGCAGGAGGTTTACATTGCCGCCTGGCCTCTGGAGTTCCTCATGGTTCAGAATCAACAGGTGACGAGGGGTGACTGATGCTGACTACCAACGGCTCTGCAGCAGAGGTGCGGAAGACCGGAAATCCCCGAGGGAGCTCCCCCACCCACCCCAGGGGCTGCTGTGATGAATGCTGGTGGAGAGCACCCACAACCTAGCCTGAGAAGAACTGTTCCCAACACCAACCACTCAGGCCTGAGGCTCAGGCTCACCCCATCAGGTCATGAACCACAGCCAGCAGTGGTCGAAGGCAGAAGTGGTGCAGGATGGGTGACAGAGGGACGCTGTTTTGAATGCTGGCTACCCCCACCTGGCTGGTTGGAGAAACCAGGGCTACAGCCGTCCTGAGTATTCAATCCTGCTATAAGGACAGCAGAGCTCACTGTCCCCCTCGCCTCCAGTCTCCTCACATAGCATGAGCTGTACTGACGTTTTATGGTACTATTTAAGTATTAATTTTCCATCACAGTGTCGGAGTAAACATCACTGGAGATTTTTATCTTCCCTCCTGGAGAAGAGGAATTTTTCTGTCGTACAGAGTATCATGTTGGGCACAGTGGGGACATGCTGTTGTCTTCCTTTGCTAATAATTACCTCTGGTGTGAAGAGACATACCCAGGAGCCACGTTAACCAAGAGGCAGACTTGCCATGGGCAATTTTACCAGTCAACTTGCCTGAGCCGTGGGCTGCCAGGCGTTTGGTAGGGTGTTATTCTAGCTGTATCTGGGATGGTGTTTCTGGAGGAGATGAACATTTGCAGAGTCTGCAGACTGAGTCAGGCAGATGGCCTCTGTGACGTGGGAGGGCCGATCCCATCTGTCACAGGTCTAAATAGACCTGAGAAGCTGACCCTCCTGGGAAGGGAGATTGCCTCCTACCTACCTGCCTCAGCTGGACCATGGTTTTTGTTCTGTTATTTTGGACTAACAGCATGAGCTTGCCTAAGTCCAGCCTATGAGCATTTAGATCAGATTGGCATCCTCAGCCCTCCTGGACTCCAGCTTCCCAATTGCAGATCTCAGGACTCGTCAGTCTCCAAAACCATATGAGCCAATTGCTTATAAATCTCTCAGTAGGATATACATTTACTCTGTCTCTCTCTCACACACATACATGTCTTATTGGTTTTATTTTTCTGGAGAATCATGAGTAATACAACATTTTAAAAATAGCCCTGCCAAGGCAACATCATTCCAACGCACTGTCATATAAGGAGAAAGGCTTCGGTGGCTTTGAGAATGGCCCACCTGCCCCTCCCCGTGTGGCCACCACACTGCCCCTTCACCAAGATCCCAGGGCACGTGCCCCCAAGACCAGTGTTCCCCTTTTCTGCTACTCACATCAGGATCTAGTTCATCCAGCTCATTTTCCAGCGTCCTGAGCTCCTCCTCCGTGAGGGCCCCCAGGATTTCATCTTCATCCAGGTCTCTGTATTTCTCCAGCTCTCGTCTGTAGGACATTGTGGAAGGGCACGTCTTTGACTTCTGAACTTCTGAACTTCTGACCTGCCAGAAAGAGCCAAAACCCTTAAGATAGACCCTTGTCAGATTTTCTCTCAAGCCACAGGTGGGATGGGTTTAACAGTGGCTAATTTGAATTCATCCTCTATCCACTTCCCAACAAATGGCAGCCCAGGCTGGCCCTCGAACTCACAGAGATCCGCCTGCCTCTGCCTCCCGAGTGCTGGGATTAAAGGCGTGCACCACCACCACCCGGCTTAATTAATTGTATTTTATTTCTTTGATATGTATATGTAATGTATATGACTGCATGTGTGTGAGTGTGTGTGTGCACACGTGATGGTCAGAGGACGACCTTGGATGTCAGTCCTTGCCTCCTCCCACCCGTGAACCCCAGGCTAGCTGGCCTGCAAGCTTCCAGGGTCGCTCCTGCCTCTGCCATGCTCGGCTCTACAAGGGTTCTGAGGATTTTTAACTCAGGTCCTCCTCATGCTTGTGCGGAAAGTACTTCACCCACTGAACATATGCCCAGTGCAATTTAGTAAATTTTAGTTGTTGTAACGAGCATTGCCGGTAACTGGAAGTAACTGGGTAGCTATCAACAGTCCGCGTACTTGACGACAAATCTATTCTTAGGTAGTTCAATTATTTTCTGAACAATCTTCCCAGTGTCCCAGCGGAGCCATGAGTGCCAGCAACTGTCAGGTTAGTCTTTTAAAGGGGAGGGTTACGTGAACACCTGCTCCATGCAGACACCTCACCTTCCATATTTCAGTCAATCCTGACAGAAATCGTCCTAAGGTAACGACTGTGATGGCACACGCAGCCTCCTATTAAGCACTACACACGGATTCTCCAATTTAAGGTTAAATTGAGTATTTAGTGTCATCCTCCTCTCATAGATAAGGACATTGGGCTGAGACAGGTTGAATGACTTGTCTAACCCATGCTGCCAGGAAGTGGTAGGTCCCCAATATGAACTCAGGTCTTGGGAGTTTCTAGTGCCTCCGTGGTAGAGGCTTTTTCATGGGATCACTGAATCCCATGAAGTCAAGAGAACCATGGACCAGACCCCTCATTATATTCTCCAGAGATCTGCTTCAGAAGGAAGAAGTGACTTATCCAGGGGAACAGTCTGTGCCCGCCACTTCCAGGCTGCTCTCCCTGTTCATGGCACCCAACACCCCTAACACGACCTTTCATACCTGTGAGCTCATTCCAGCTGGGGCTTTTAAGTGAGATAATTTCATCACTGAAGAAGCTGAAAGATGGCCTTGACTCAGGGTCCCTGACAGCTGCCGGAGTTCCTCCACTGTACTGCATAGCCTCCCTCTGGTCTGAGGACAACAAGGCCATGAACCCTGCTGTCCCTTCACCTGACTAAAATAATTACACGACAAGCATGGCCTATCTGCCCGGATGGTTTTCTACTTGTCCCTGGTTATCCCTGAGGAAGACCGGGCTCTTCTCTTGGAGGACCCTGCCTGTGAGTTGTCCCACCCCCGTCCCAGGCCTCCCCACTACCCGACTCTCTCTGCCCTCCATCCTTTCAGAAGCTGATGGGTAGGTAGGTAAGAAAACAGCTGAATGCCTTAAGTGTGGCAGAGTGGAATCTAATCCTGTGCACACAGCCAGTGTGATGAATCAACACACTGCTTTAAGCTTCCAATGTTGAAGTTTTAATCTCCAGCACATCAGCTACCCAGGAGCACACTACAGGTTAATGGGAGCCCTCATTTGAAAGTGGTCCTTACAGGGTTGCTGAGAGATGCATAAGTTTAGACAAGGCCGTCTAGAATTGGATGGGCTGCTACCAAATGTGACTGCCCTTCCTACAGAAAGGGGACATTCAGGCACAACATACACACAAGAATAGTGCCTCACACTGATGCAACAGAGGGTAGGGTGAGATTTTTACAAGGCAAGGCTCGCTAGCAAACCTGGGAAGACAGAGGAGACATTCTGAGCTTATTCTTCCTCAGAAGAACCAAAGCAGTGGAGGCAGATGTCTGAGTTGGAGGCCAGCCTGGTCTACAGAACTAAAGCAGCTGACATGTTGATCTTGGCTTCCAACCTCCAGACATGCATTCACTTAAGCTGTTCAGCTTCCTGGTTTGGGGTACCTTGTTCCAGCACCCCAGCACATCTGCATAATTGCCACCCCCTCTTCACAGCAGTTCTTTCCACTTTGGAGAGCGGGGGCATGTTTCATTAATGTAAATCTGCATGCGTGGGCACACCCACAGGGGAAGGCAGAGTGAGTGACAGTACCTCCATCAGAAGGATGAGCTTCCCAAACACAGAACCCAAGTGCTGTCCTGTTCTCTGAGGAAGCCTCAGGTTCGGCTGAAGTCTTCCTTGGAGCAAACCCCAAGAACGTCAAGTTCAGACCATAAATGCACCCCCCTACTCATTTCATTTTGCTTTTGGGTGCCCTGCACAGCAGCCTAATATGGCTCATCCTAAGTGAAGCAAGGAAACATGAGGATCCATGGTCTCCATTACAGGGCCCAGAGGTTCTCAAATGCAGGCTTCCAGAGGGAACTCACAAAGATGTCCAGCACGTCCTCTGACCTAGCGTCTCTGAAATGGGCTTTTTTGTTTTGTTTTTCAAGACAGGGTTTCTCTGTGTAGTTTTGGTGCCTGTCCTGGATCTCACTCTGTAGACCAGGCTGGCCTCGAACTCACAGAGATCTGCCTGGTTCTGCCTCCCAAGTGCTGAGATTAAAGCATGCGCCACCACCGCCCGGCTGAGATGGGATTCAAAACACACATCTTTGGTGTTTGCTGTGCTCTGAATGTGGTATGCTTTCCTGAAGGTTCTTGTGCCAGAGAGGATTCTGGAGGTTTTAAGACTGGCAGGTGACCATGTTCCAATGGACGGCCCCACACCCAGGGGTACATGGGCAACACAAATTGGACACAATGGGTTATTTTTAAAAAGATGCTGTGATGTTGGGAGCAGGTAGGGCGGTGGGGGGTGGATCTGGGAGGAGTAGAGAGGTGAATCTGATCAAAATACACGGCATGAAATTCTCAAAGAACTAGTAAAAATACATATTTAAGAAGAGGCAAGGCTTAGTTGGAGGTGGTTAGGGCCCTGCAGGGGTTGCCATCTGGAGGGGCCAATTCTAGTCTTACAGGATGATAGAAGAGCTGTTACAAAATGGTTAGATTGGCCCTTCCCCTTGGGTTTCTATTGCTGTGATAAAACATCATGACCAAAAGCAGCGTGGGGAGGGAAGGGCTGTCTCATCTTACAGCTCTCAGGTCACACTCCATCACTGAGGGAAGAAGTCAGGGCAAGAAGCTGGAGGCAGGAACTGAAGCAGCGGCCATGGAGGAGTGCTGTTTACTTGATTGCTACCCAGAGCTTGCTCATCCTGTTTCCTTTATACGACCCAGGCCCACCTGCCCATGGGTGGCACTGCCCACCGTGGGCTGGACCCTCCTATGTCAATCAGCAATCAAGGAAATGCCCTACAGGCTTGCCCACGGCCCAATCTGTTGGAGGCATTTTCCCAGTTGAGGTTCCTCTTCCTAGATGACTCTAACTTGTGTCAAGTTGACGGAAGAAACAGCCAGGCCCCTCCCTGTGAGGTCTTGGCAAGTGAGTTCTACTTCTGATGGTCTCTCCCACTGTGTTTCCGGGGCCATGCTATGATGCAGCCAAGAGGGCTCTCACTGAAGAGAACGGATGGGGCTGCCTGACTTTGGATTTTCACCTCCCAAACTGTGAGCTAAATAAAGCTCTTTACTTTTAAAAGTACCCAGCCTCGGGTATTTTGTCTTAGCAAGAAAGAGTAGGGGTAAGACCAAGTTCCACAAGACATGGATGTCAGGACTCCTCAGAACTTTTCCTATACAGCTAGCTACACAAGAGAAGTCTCCGGGAATGGGGTGCAAGAGAACCCCCCAAGTCTTTTGTCATGACAGTAGGTCTCTAAGACACTTCTCCACAAACTGGAATCTTGTGAAACAAACAGGGAAAACATTGTTTTAGAGTCACCTCTAGGTCTTACTGGGGGCCATCACACAAGAAGAGAATTCACAGGGACAGAATTTATCGGGATATAACTTGAGAGTCTCCAGTGTTGAAACCTGTGAGCTCCCTGTGCTTGCTAGTTTTTGCTGGTTGATTCATTTTCTAGGTAATTTTCAGTAAGATTTCAGGAGAAGAATCCTACACATATGAACTCTAGAGAATGGATGAGCCAGAACCTGAGGACAGGGGCCGAGGCACCCACCTGGATGGCAGCTGGGGCAGAGGTTGTTGGGGAAGAAGCCAGATGAAAGAGGTAGGTGGTAACTCTGGGACCTGCTGAAGGAGAAATATCAGGCCTGGCAACAAGCCCCCCCCAGGATGCCACTTGAAGAGCTGACATCATCCAATTTCCTGAGCAGGTCATTTCCTGTTGCATCCAGGGACGTTATACTACGTATCTACCCTGAGTCATTGCTGAGTCCAAATCTCTATTTCATACGGTTTTTAAAGCCCTTTTGAATGTCAAACACCTTGTAGATATTACAGAGGGATGGAGACATTATGTTAAATAAGCCAATAAGAACAGAGAATTCCCAAGGTAAGCCATAAAGCTGTCAGCCTCCAGCCACACTCATCTAGTTGGCTCGCAGGACGGTTTCTACAAAGAAGGATTCTCCTGAGTGTGGGGCCTGACAGGGAACTGGAGGTGGAGAGGAGGCAGAGTCAGACATAAAACTCAGTGCTAATAAGTTCCACTACAGGCTCAGTCTTAAAACAGGGCTTGGAAGAAGAGATTGCATTTCATAACTGCTAACGCAAAGCCTCTGTTTCCTAACAGAAGAGTTGTTGGGGACGGAGAGTCCCCCCATCCGATTGGAGAGCTAGTTTTGATGTTAATTGCCAGGGCAACCATCGTTAAATTCTCGGGGGCTCTGTTTACTCAACCGTCCAATGACAGAATCAGATCACATAGGTGGCTTTGAAACCGTGCCCAGAGAGCGCTGAGAAAGTGTCTCCAGATGCCTGGAGGAGACCAAAGGCTGAGAGGGCTTGCCCTGACCCTGCTGGATGTGCAGGCTTCAGGTCACTGAAGAGCTCCCTGACAGAAAAGATCAAAGACAAAGCCGAGACTCACTGGGCTGTACGGTCAGTGCCGGGACTCAGCCCATGAGTGAATATTATCAGGCAGGTAAGAGTGCAGTCTGGGGCTGGAGCCCAGTCCGTGCGGGCTCACAGAGTGCCAGGCACTATAATGGCTGACGCTGCAGGAATTCCCTTCTTCTCTGTTTCCCCCCACATTATCATAACGGCCCTCTGAGGAGACTTGGGTGTTATTTGTCTCTGTGTCCTCACAGCCCTCTGCCTGGTGCAGAAGCACCATCAAAGGAACAGAAACGGCGTACTTGGGCTCTGGATCTAGCAGCCTTGAACACCCAGGCAAATGCCCTTAGAGTCTCTGTTTCTCCATCTTTACATGGGAAGCCTGGCCTGGGCTGACTGGCATGTGGGACCCTGAGGGAAGGGATGGGCAGGGCAATTCTGCCTCTGCAGTAGCTCCCAACGTGGCCCTCCCAAAGCAGAACAGCTGCTGTTTTACTGGCCTTATAAACTGGGTCCCACTTTAAGTGTCAGTATGAAGAAAAGAGGAGCTGAAGAAATGTGAAAGTACTTTCACACACTCAAGCCTCTACAGCCTGGTGCACACCTACAGCATTTCTAGCTAGCCTGCTTCTTTATAGCACAAACCCCAAGCAGCTGCTAAACATAAAACAATGAATTTACAAGCCGTGGCAGGAAATAAAACTCTGCAGAATACACAGTAAAAATTAGTGGGTCAAGGCTAAGGCTATCTGTCAGGAAGGGCTGCAGAAACCAGAAGCTCCTAGCAGGTAGCTCCAGAGACGTGGAATGCTGGTTTGCTCCTGCCGTGATGGAGGGGTGGGCTGTTCTGACAGTGGATCCTCCAGTGTCTGCTGGAGGGGAGGAGGCACAAGGTGACACCATCTTGATTTATGACAGTATCTCCCCAAGTTCAGGAAGGGCTGAGCCACGATTTCAAAGGAATATTTTCCATTTATGCTGCCTGACTTCAGCCAGGGAACATCTTGAAGATAAATGGACATGTGAGCCTCTCTGGGAAGACACATCAGCTACAGGATTCTATGCCATGGTTCTTCATGACGAAATCCTGCATCCCAGACTACACGGTTTGCCGTCTTCTCCTGAATCTTCTTCTCTAGGTTTAGAGACACAAGAGCATCTACAGTGTCCTTGTGCCTCCCAAGAGAGTGGTTTCTCCTGTGCCCTCCTTCAGGAAAAGTCCTGAAGCAGCCATGTTGCTATCATCTGATACTTCTCTGCTCCCAGCTGAGCCCAGAGTTTAGGACTGGATGGTCAATGGCCTGTGCTGTGGCTTAGGATGGAGGAGGAGGTAGAGGAGGAGGAGGAAGAGGAGAAGATGGAGGGGTGGGTGCTCCCATGGTGGTGTCAGCCTCCAGAGATTGGGCACCTGGGTCAGCCCAGCCCCTTGTTCCTGCTCCTCCAGCTCTGTCAACCCCCACGCCTGACAGTCTTCTCTTTCTGTTGTCAAATTTTCTCGTTACATTGTGGTAAAATGCACATCGCACGCATTTTTACTGCTTTGGAGGGTGCTGTGGATGGAACCTAGGGTTCTGTGACTGTAGGTGCAGTAGGTGCCCCTTTTCCTGATGAGCCACACCCCAACCTGTCACCATTTTGAAGGGTCCAGTTCTATGGCACTCGGGTCAGTTCAGTACATTCTCATGTAGCCGCCACCACCATCCACCTCTGGAATCCTTTCATCCATCTCGGCCAAAACTTGGCAACACTAAACACTAGCCCCCTTCCTTCCCCATGCCCAGCTCCTGTCAGCTTGTGACTGCTCTCAAGGGCCCTGCCTGGCTTGTGAGTTTGGCTACACTTCGTAGCTCACAGGGCGGAATCGGACACTATTGTCTTTGTATGACTGGAATCCGGTGTCTTCCAGCATTTGCTCATCCGTCCTTTTTTCTCAGGGCCTTTCCCCTTTAGTGTTACCCCAGCAATTTGGCCCATCCCTTTGCCTCCGCTCTCCTTCCTTAGGCCACGCGCAACGCCTGTGAAAACCATTCTCCTGCAGCCTGTGAGCCTCCATTGCCCCTCACAACTCTCCTATGGAGACAAAACAACACCCCTTCCACCCCCCAGCCCCCCCCCCCCCCGTAGGGTTTGATATTGTCAAGACCTGGCACCTTCCCAGCTTCTAATCCCACTTCAAGCCTTCCTCTTCTTGCTGTGCTGACCACCTGGCCCTGGAAATTTCAGTCCCGGGGGTCAGCTCTCCTTCTCTGCAGCCTGGATTGTTCCTTTCCACACAGGCCCTCCAGGTCTTAGGGAACCCTCAGTGCAGAGCTCCTCTGAGTATGCTCCAGGCCCTTTGATTCCCCCACTCCCACACAGCCTGGGGAGGGCGGTTATGTAAGCAATGCTCCCCCTGACTACTGGAAGAGAGTGCATCCCAGGCAGGGCCAGAGGGGAGGGCAGTCACACGTGACATCTCCTCTCAGCAGTCAGCCCCAGCCTGGCTCAGAGGAAGAAGACAGTAGCTGCAGGTGGGTCAGCAGCCAGGAGCACAGCGCCCAAGTGAGCCCCACCTCAGGTCAGCAGCCAGCGAGGGAAGAAAGTCAAGCGTCACTCAGCTGGTGTGAAAGCTGGGGACAAGATGATGAGCGTTGGGGATGCTGAACTTTGTCGTGTCTGGGGACAAGTTCAAGGTCATAAAGGGAGAGGATTGTGACAACAGCCACTCCCGACTGTTCAGAGGCCTCTGGAGCATCTAAGGAACCACCACTTTTAGGCACAAGTTTCCAGTCCCTGGGGTGTTGTCACTTGTGACCTAGTCTGGAGAGAAAAGAGGAATGAGGAAGTTCTCAGAGTAATCAGTGACCAAATCCCTGTCCTCCTCACACTCCCCAGGAGCCCCCAAAAAGGTGGCCCAGTACCACAAGAGTGGCCTTTCGCAAGTCTCCCAGGCGGGACTGACGTGACTGTCCCCTCCACAGGATGGAGAACCACCTAGAGGAGCCTCGGGCTACATCTGTGAGGGACTTCCCAGACAGACTGAGGCTGGAATGGCCACCCTGAACGCAGGTCCTGGACCATCTAAAATGGAGAAAGTGAGCGGAGCACCAGCATCATCTCCCCCTGCTTCCTGACTGTGACCTCTGCCTGCCACTCCTGCTGCTGCACCTCCCCCACCACGACGGACCGTCCAGGACCTTCACGCCTGAAGCCTGGACAGTCCTTCCTTCCTTCCTTCCTTCAGCAACTTTCGAATTGGTCACAGCAGGGACACAAATAACCAACGCAACAGCTGTGCTGGTTGAATAAAAATGTCCCCCACAGGCTCCTGTAATAGAATGCTTAGTCACTGGGGAGTGGAACTGTGGGAAAGAATTACAAGGATTAGGAGGTGTGGTCTTGTTGGAGGAAGTGTGTCACTGGGATGGGACTTGGGGATTTGTGGACCCCGATGGAGTTGTCAGCTACTATCCCAGTGCCATGCATGCCATGATGCTCCCTGCCATGATGACCGTGGACTAAGCCTCTGACATGTAAACAAGCCCCCAATTAAATGCTTCCTTTATAAGAGTTGCCATGGTCATGGTCTTCACGGCAGTAGACCAGTGTCAAATACAACTGCCTACAGAATTTAATGGAGGCAATTTATTATTGTGAGGTAAAACCATAGGGCCCTTTGAAAGGCAGGAAAGAGGGCTGGGGAGATGGCTCAGCAGCTGGGAATACATGCTGCTCTGCCAGAGGACCTGAGTTCTGTTCCCAGCATCCCCACTGGGTGGCTCACAGCCGCCTGCAACTCCAGCTCCAGGGCATCCAGTATCCACTGTTGGCCTTTGTGAGTACCGCACACATGAGCACATTCCTCACCTTCCCCTCACACACATATGGGGGCCGGGGGTGACAGAGGAGACAGACACAGACACAGAATTAAAAATAAATCCTTTTGAAAGGTAGAGGGAAGTATCAATAAGACGATGTCTTCTTTTCTCTCTTGCTCTCCTAGTTTCTCTTACTTACGTATGTCATGATCAACACAGGTGCCCTTGTTCTTCAGCTCAGAGCATGTGTGAGGAGGCTGCTGGCCTCTAAGCCCCCCCTCTCCTATCACACATAGGACGGATGCACTGTGTTCTGGTGGGGCAAGGTAGGAACTCAGTCCCCTTGACCATCGTAACAACATCATTTTTCACCTTATACCCTCATCTAGGTTCTCACTGGCCTGACCCATGGGTTTCCATGCAATGGGCCATTCCCTATGGGTATTTTACTACTTGGCTGGGCCAAGATGCTGGGGGCTAACTGTGGAGAGGTAGATTTTTCTACCTTCAGCATTCCCAGCTGAATGCACTGGGATGTGTGGGCAGAGGGTCTAAGTGGTGTCTGGGCAGGGAGGAGAGGGCCTGGGCATGCAACACAGGGACAGGGCAGTTAGATTCCAAGAATCCCACCCAGGAAGCAGAGATGAAGACGGAGGGTCCACATGAGCTGAGGTTCTGACTGAATGTAAAAATATAAGTTCAGTGGGTGGGAGATATACTCCGACCAATAAGGTGCCTACCATGCAAGCATGAGGGCCTGAGCTTGATGTCCAACATGTATATAATAAGGCAGGTATGGTAGTGTCACTAACAGTCCTAGGTTGGGGACATGAAGACAGGTGCATCCCTGGGGCTGTTGGCCAGACAGACAGCTTGATATAATAGGCAAGTGCCATGTTCTAGTGAGAGACCCTGACTCAAAATCAAGGTGGAGGGCTCTGAGGAACAACACCTGAGGCTTCCATGTACACATGCACACAAGTGCATGGACACACACACACACACACACACACACACACACACACACACAGGTGCACACGCTCAAAAATGGAAGGCTTAAGCATCTCTGGATGGTGACTGCAGAGCATTTGACCAGACACAGGGTCTTTGCAGAACAAGGGTCTGTGTACCAGCAAGGCTATATACAGAACCCACTTCTGTCCCCTTTCCCTTTCTGTCCCTTCTGGAGGGCCTGGGGCCAACTTGGCTTTTCCCCACTTGTGATGACAGCCGTTTTCTTCCCTGGTGACTACTCACCCTTCACAACCTGCCTGCTCTATTGAGGCTGTTGTGCCACAGCAGAGGGAACAGTGGAGCAGGAGCCAAGGGCCTGGTCACAGGTCCCAACTGGAGCTGCAGGTGTGCAATGTGACCCTGAGCCAGCTGCTACACTCCTCTGGATCCACAGCCTAGTCCCCAGGGTGTGCAGTGACAAATCACTATTACGTGCAAGGCATTCTGGGCCTTCTTGGGAGAGAGAAAAACTAAAAGGAGGACAAGGGTCACACAGAGGTCCCTGGGGTGAGGTCACACATGACCGTTCTTGGTCCACCATCCTTGGAGGAGGAGTGATGTGTTAAACCCTCAGCTCTTAACAGATGAGGCCTGAGCTCAGGCTGTCCCTTAGAGAAGAGAATGTGGACTAGGCCTGGCCCTGGCCCTGGCCCTGGCGCTGGCCCTGGCAGCCTCAGGTATGCAGCACTGAGCTTCTCTGAGAGCCTGTGCAAAAGTGAGACCATGCCATGTACTGTTTGTTCCATGATGGGGACCTTGTATCGGGATGACACAGCTCAGATGGCTGGTTTATTTCTCCTTCCTCCACCTCCTGAGAGGCCCAACAGCCAACTCTGCCAGTCCTGGATAACGACAGCTGAGCAACCGTGAGCATGGGGAACTCTCCAGTGACCAGGCACCCAACATAAGTCAGCAGTGTGGGGCACTGAACTCTAAACCATGGTGAGGGCTCAGCCATGCTAATGAAACTACAGGCTCAGACAAGGGTGTTGGCATACCAGCTTTGTGATGAAGAACAACTCTGAGCCACCATCATTTCAGTGGGGAAATGAAACCTTTTTCCCCTTTTCAATAAGGTTACATGCAGTACAGTACAAGTCTTAAATGTAGAATCCACTGAATTTCCCCAAATATAAACAACTAGGGAAACACTCAGCTGGCCCCTCACCTTGAAGGCCTATTCCACAACCCTGTTTAGTCTCCCTAGAACACAGCAATATTCTGACCTTCAGAACTACAAACTATGACTATACATGACTATATTTTGAACATCATAAACATTGAAACACACAGTGTAAAGGTTCTTAGGTTTGGTTTCTTGTGTGTGTGTGTGTGTGTGTGTGTGTGTGTGTGTGTGTGTGTTCATGTTGTGTGCGGGTATACATGGTGCACACGTGTTGGGGCCAGTGAACAATCTCAGCTACCATTCCTCAGGCATTGTCCACTGTTTTGTTTTGTTTTTTTTTTTGATTTTTGAGACAGGATCTCCAGTTGACCTGGAACTTGCCAAGTGAGCTTGGCTGGCTGGCCAGTGAGTCCCAGGCGTTTGACTGCCTCAGCCTCCTAGCTCTGATGACAGGAGTGTACCACCACACTTGGCCTTCGGACATGGGTTCTGGCGACCAAACAGCCCTCACATTTGCAAGGCGAGCACTCTGTCAACTGAGCCATCTCCTCAGTGCCAGACTTGGTTTCTTTCAAACAAAGCATCCCATCTATGAGATTCATCGGTGGTATTACCTGTATTAACAGTGTGTTCTTTTCAGTGTTGTATAGTATTAGACCACACAAAACACACCACAACAGACAGATTTATTCTTAAAGAATGCTTAAGTTGTTCCCATTACTTGGGAATTACCAACAGGGTCCTGAATGTGTCTTCTGGGAGAAATAACTACTTACTTTTTGGTCGACTGGGTACAGAATGGGTACACACTGAGTTTCAAAAGATGCTACCAAATTACAATGGATGCAGTTTTCTGAAGTGATCATACAGTTCTTCATTCCCATCAGAAATGCATGAGCCTTCACTTGGCTCCAAACCCTCGCCAACACTTGTTATTATCAGTACTTATCTGTTTAGCCATTCAGGTGGGTGGCAGTAGCATCTCACTGTGCGTTTCCCTGGTGGCTAATGATGCTGAGCATCATCAAAAGCCCACTGTGGGGGTACAAAGACGGTTTGGCAGGTAAGAGTGCTTGCTGTGAGGTTGAGTCCCAGCACCATGTTGGATGGCTCATGATCTCTAACTCCAGTTCCAGGGGATCCATCCCCCTTCCTGATATCCTTGGGTGCCCATTCACATGTGGTACATGCAGTCTCTCTCTCTCTCTCTCTTACACACACACACACACACACACACACACACACGCACACGCACACACGCACACGCACACGCACACGCACGCACACACGCACATACGCACACACAAATAATAAATTACTTAAAAGTCCATTGGTCATACAGATGACCTCCACATTGACTGAGTCCAGAGAAGGTGGGCTGGTGCCATATGCAGAACAGTCAATGGGCCAGAAAGAGCGAGGTCACAGGGCAACCTTGGATATCATTCCTCAGGCACTGGAGAATGCTGACTGGTGAAGAGAAAACCACGTAGCCTGATGGCTTCCCAGAGTGACGGAGACACAGCTTTACTGAGGTCACCAATACACAGATTGTGACCGAGACAAGGAACACAATCTGCTGCACCTGGGCTGACCCATGGGGTTAGGAGCACCTGTCACTCCAGGCATGTGAGCAGTGACGTCGTAGAAGAGGTCTTCTGGAGAGGCTGGTGCCTCAGTTCCTGGCGCTGTGTGGGGCTGATACGGTTGAAGGCCTTCTGGAGTCCAGTTCTGTTATGAAAGATGTATTTACAGCGATGACGGGAGGGGGCTCAGCTATCATTAGAAAATGTGTCTTCTGGCTTGTGTGTTTTTCTGTTTGGGGGCTGAGCTCCTTCTGTTAGTCATGTGGGAAAGCACCTTCTAAAAAAGCAATGCCACTAAACACAGGGTTTGCCTGTCACTTTCTGCAGCTGCTGTGAATCCCAGCCCAGAGCATGCTGAGCCTCAAAGGTTCACGTAGCCAAAGCTGCTGGGTGGTTTAAATCAGAAAGGTGTACACACACACACACACACACACACACACACACACACACACACACACGCAGTCTCATTTTACATCTCTCGAGGTCATCATAGTGTGGGAGTCACCACACACATCCTCATTAGCGGGGCTCAGGGATTCCAAAGACATCCCCTCCTCCAGCTACCAGCTCCCTGCCCTCAAGCAGCTCTCTGGATGCCTCCTTCCTTGTCTTTGTACAGCTTCCCAGGTTCTGGCTACATTGGCTCTGGCCAGGCTCTCTGTGCCTGTTTAGGAGGCTTCCAGAAGCCAAACCTTATAATAAAAACAGAAAAAGCCATCAGGGTTCGTGGGAGTAACTGCATGGGTTTATGGCCCCATCCATGCAAAGGAAAGCCTCCCAAGGCCTATACAAAGCCCTGCACTGGAGAGGCGGGGGTGGAGGGGTGGATGACAGGCAGGAGAGCTGGGAATGTGGCTCAGTTGGTCATTTGCCTAGTGTGCACAAAGCCTTGGGTTTTATCCCAGCACCTCATAAACCCAGAGTGGTGTCGCACTTACACCTGTAATCCCAGGAGCTGGAGGCAAGAGGGTCAGAAATTCCAGGTCATCCTCAGATACATAACAAGTTCAAGGCCAGCCTGGGCGACAGGAGAGCCTACGTGGGGGTGTGCCTGTGAATTTGATGGCTGTAAATCACAGGATGAAAGTGAACTGGTAGAGAAGCTCCCTGCCTGGGCTCTTCCGGTCCCCACCTGGCCTCACTGTGGGTGTTCACAGAAAGTAGAGCTTTAAGAAGCACATTTATATTTTTTTGAAAATATGAAAATTAGCACAAATGAGCAATGACAAGAGGCAACTTGGGAGGAATATATCTACTGTGCCTTGAACAAAAGGCTAACTTGCTTAATGAAGAGTTCTTACAGCAACAAACAACAAAAATCGAACAGTCCAGAAAAAAATGTGGGGCAAGGGAAGGAATAGGCAAGTCACATAAAAAGATGGTCCATCAACATCTGGATGGAGGATGAAACCCCCACACTGAAATATATGTGCTCATCTGTAGAGGGTTCAAGGCCCAGGCACCACCCACATGTAGAACCTGAGGAGATGTGGGTGGCCCTCGAAGGACAGGAGACACTGCTGGGCCTTCCAAAGCCGGCAACTCCTGCCCTTCAAAGCACACATACCCTTTGACTCAGCAATTCCATTTCTAGGTATCAACTCTACCAGGGACTCAGGGAATTTTGTAAAGATCTAAGTACAAATTGTCTTGCTGTCTCAGCCCCAAACCTGCAAACCCCCTAAGAGCTCATGAACAGGACTCTGGGTAAATAGTGTTAAAACACAAAGGAAAACTGTTACTGCCTCATGTCACTGTAGCCTCTCACAGAAAGGATGATGGTGATGATGGTGATCAGTGTGTGTCAGGAACCAAACATGAACCATGGAAAGTACTAGCTAGGCCAGAGAACAAGTCATAAGCCCACTGCCCTTCCCCAGAGCAGTAACACCTGTTTGCTGACCGGAGGCTCCCAAAGATAAGGACATTCCACAGTCAGGTGCCATGGCAACCGAATGTAAAGAGCATTCCATGGTCAGGTAGCCAAGTAACAGAACAAATGGGCCCTGACCAGTGACCTTAGCCAACATCCTACAGTTGCACGATCTGCACGTCTCCCAGGTCCTGCACCCTATCCATGTTCTGTACGTCTCTTCCCCCTTCCCTTCTTCTTGCCCCTTCCCCCTCCTCTACTATATAAGCCTTGCTGAGGAAAATAAAATTTGCAGCTTGATCAGAATCCTGTCTTGCTGTCCTCCTTTGTGTCTCCCATCCCTTTCATTCTCTCCCACAGGTGGGTCACCCCCATTGACACCCCACTGGCCAGGGCAACTGGCACCCAACATTGGGGCTCAACCCTCGCCTCATTGGGAGTTGAACGTCCTTCTCCAGGAAAGTCCAGACGTCTGATGGAGATTTGAAGCAATCGCCCTTGGAGACGGCCCAACTTGACGTCCCGGCCATCCGGAGGAGAGTGGGAAGGACGAGGTGAGTCTAAACTATAGACTTAGCCATGGGACAGGGAACTTCTTCTCACGACTTGTTCGTGAAGGGCATTAAAGAGGCCCCTCAAGACCCGAGGGATAAGGGTTCGTAAAAAAGAACTCAACAAATTCTTTAGTCACTTAGAGGACTGTTGTCCCTGGTTTCCCCAAGAAGGGACAATTGATGAAAAATGCTGGAAAAAGGTGGGTGACTGCCTTAGGGACCACTACCGAGCCTTTGGCCCAAAGTCCCTGTCATAACCTTTTCCTATTGGAACCTTGTTAATGATATTCTCAGGATCCAAAGGACCTCCCCCTCCCCTGACATTGAGTCGGTTATTTCTCAGGGAGAAAAAGTCATGAAAAAACAGTCTTGCCCCCACCTCCTGCACTGATTCACATCCTCCCCACTCCCCCCGACCCCCTTCATGAGCGCCCTCTATACAGGAGATTAAAAATATGGAAGAAGGAGTCCAATAACCCCCACCTCAGTCTATCTACCCCTCCCTCCAGGGTCTTGATCCGGCCCCCCTTAACGCTTGGCGATGAGGCCGGTCTAAAAAAGGAGGCCGCCAACTTGGCCCCCTTAACCCCCCTCTCACAAAAGCCATCCCCAACAAAGATCACATATAATCTTACTCAGAAAAGCTCCCCCCACTGCCCCCTTCTGTGCCCCAGTTGTTGAAGCCCCTGCGGGTTCACTGCCGGCGCTCCCAATGCCAACCCCCGATGATCCAGAAATCCCCCCTAATCTCATAGCAGAGTTACAGTGCCTACAGGGCACACTTCGGGCCTGTAGACAACACCTGGCACTTCTAAAGGAACTATGCTCCCTTGATCAGGAGCTCTCTGACCTCGCCCTGGGCGCCCCAAAAACTCGGACACCGAGGCAGCTGCCTTGCCCTTCCCCCATCCCCTCATTCAAAAAACCTCAGGCCACAGCCAGTCTTGGCTTTTCCCATTACCCAAAGCCAGGCGAGTGGATCAGATCTCCCAAATCTGCCTGAGACGGAGGAGTTGCCTCCCCTTGAAGAGGAGGGAGAGACCCCTCACAAGGAGGAGGCCCTGGTTACAGGCTCCAGGCCGATCAGGGCCCCCCACCCGGTCAGTCTTACCAAAAACTTAGCTTTTGCTTTGTTGAGCGACTTAAATCAGCCTGTGCTCAGTATGGCCCCACTGCTCCCTTTACCCTTGTGTTGCTTGAAAACCAGAGCAAGGCTTGGCTTACTCCAAATGATTGGTATTTTCTGGCCCGTGCCGCCCTGTCTGGGGGTGATTTTGTCTTATGGAAAACTGACTTCTCAGAAAACTGCCATGAGACAGCCCAGCACAACGCTGATAACCCTCCCTCAAAACATCAGACCATTAATAAACTACTTGACAAAACTCCTTATGACAAAAATGAGGTCCAGGCCACATTTCCACCAGCTTATTGGCCCAGATTCTGGAGCCTGGAAGCAGCTTCCCCCAAAAAGCACCGCTACCACCTCATTGGCCAAGGTGCGTCAGGGACCAGACGAGCCCTATAGTGATTTTATATCCCGTCTCAATGATGCTGCTGAGCGCCTCCTGGGCTCGGGAGAAAGCAAAAGTACATTTGTTAAACATCTCGCCTTTGAAAATGCAAACCCGGCCTGTCAGGAGGTTCTCCGCCCCCACAGAGATAGGGCCCCCCTTTCTGAGTCTGTCTGCCTTTGTGCAGGAGTTGGCTCCACCCACAACATAGGTTTGGCTATTGGCACAGCCCTAAAGTCAGTGGGCACCCAAGATTTGAGATCCCAACAAAGTCCCCTTTGCTTCTCCTTTAAACAACAAGGACATTTTGTGCGGGAATGCCCTAAGAGGATCCCTGCCCCCTCGGGGGGCATGGCCTCAATGTCCCAGCCCGGGGTCACCCTAGATGTGGCCATGGCCTTCATTGGGTGAGGGAATGTAAATCTAAAACCTATGTTCATGGTCACCTGCTCCCTCCCCATCTGTCGGGAAACTTACTTGGGGCCAGCCCCTGGCCCCTCCGCTCTGGGGAGTGCCCCATGGGGCCTCACAGGCCACTCCCCAACTGTCTGCTCCCTCCAATGGGCAACCCCAGGTAGTGTCATGTGGTGAGACCCCCTTATAGGCATTTGGAATGGTCCAGATCCTACTTATCTGGGGCCATGGCTCTGCTTGCATCCTTGACCAGGCACATGATGCCCCACGCTGGCTCCCTAAGCGCCTGGTCTGGTCTGTAAATTTACCTAACATTCCTGAGGACCCTCCTTCTTCTCTTCCAGATGCTGAAGCTATCATCAAAGACCGAGACCCCAAAGAGATGGAGATCACCCACGAAGCTGCCAATTGTGAGTCAGCTGGCTGTCTGGGGTCTCATACTCCTCCTCCTGAGCCACAGCCTCTCTAGCCTACCCCAAAACACCAATCACCACCAGCCCTTAAACCATACCTGGCAGGTGCTGATGGAGCAACAGGATGTCATCTGGCAAACCTCCCTAGTCACCCCTGGCCCTTGGTGGCCAGACCTGTTTCCAGACCTCTGTAAGCTCGCATCAGGCTCTGCGGCCCCTTGGGGTCTAGAAAACGACTCCCCCCACCGTCCCCATGCACAGCCTAACCGCCCCTACAAGCCCATGCCCCACCTGGATGTAGCAATGCCCTCCATCGCTCCCGCCTTATTAGACCCACCCTCTATGTCTGCCCCGGTTACTATCATCCAGCTTGAGTCATTACACCTGCAGTGGTCGCCCCGAGCCCTGGGACCCTTCCTCATCCTGGGACCTTATAACTGTTAGGGCCAATTACTCCCGCCCTAAGAATCCTTGAACTATTAGACAGACCTGAGTGCATTAATTCATGGTGTCATCCTCTTAGGATCCAATTTACCGACCCCGGAAAGAAGGCTACCAATTGGGAGCAGGGCTATGAATGGGGCCTCTTACTCTACCAAGATGGCCACAATTCAGGTGTCATCTTCTTCATCAAACTCCTAAAACAGCCTGTTAATTCCCCTCACCCTGTTGCCATCAGCCCCATCCCTCTTCTTGGCAACACTGATTTTCCTACAACCAATATATCTCAGATATCCACGGGGTTTTTCTCCCACGTTCCCACCTCCCCCACCAACTACCAAGGATATGATTACCACCCTTATTGCAAAAACCTACTAGGTACTTAATACCTCCAAGCCTGATTTAGTTGACTCCTGCTGGCTTTGCTATCCTTCTGCCCTCCCCCCCCAATTTTATGGAGTGGCTGTTGATTTAGATTTCTCCCTAACCACTGACCCACACAATTGTCACTGGCAACAGCCACCCACATCTTGCCTTAAACTCTCCCAAGTTATGGTCTCGGACCGCTGCCTTGTCACCTGAGGTGCTACCATTCCCCCTGTTTATCAACCCCTTTGCAATGTCACAGACAACCTAAATACCTCCCTTAAGTCTGGATATCTTCTCCCTGCCAATGATACTTGGTGGGCCTGTACTGATGGCCTAACACCATGCATTTCTCTTCATTTAAATAATCCCTCTGCCCCCTTATTCTGCATATTGGTTTAGCTTATCCCTAGGCTAACCTATAATTCTCCAGATCAATTCTTGGGAAGATGGGAAGAGAAGACTCTGGCAGAGACTGCCACCCTTGCGCCCCCCCCCCCATTGCTCAAAAAGGGAGCCTGTGACCATGGTCACTTTGACCGTCCTCCTGGGGCTCAGGGCTGCACGGGCCAGTACAGGCATAGCCTCCCTGGTTTTATCTAATCAACATTATTCAGAGCTTAGAATTTCCACAGATGAAGATACAGTGCAGCTTGAGCGAGGCATTTTCCGCCCTTGAATCCTCCCTCACCTCCCTTTCAGAGGTGGTCCTCCAAACCCTCCTTTTTACAGCAAGGAGGCCTCTGTGCCACTCTTAAGGAAGAGTGTTGCTTCTATACTGATCACACAGGAGTAGCAAGGGATAGCATGGCCAAGGTCCACGAAGGCTTAGAGAAGTGCAAAAGAGGAAGGGATCAAGAGCTAGGCTGGTTCCAAAATTGGTTCTCTGCATCTCCTTGGTTAACCACCCTCCTGCCGTCCCTCCTGGGACCCTTGGTTGGCCTCATGCTTGTCTTGATGTTCGGTCCTTGGGCCTTGTCTCGACTAACTCAATTTGTGTGCGGTCAGCTGGCCAAACTTCACGCAAAACAAATTCAGGTTCATTACCATCGCCTCGACCTCCATGAATGTGGTCTCGATGAACCAGATACAGACTCCATATCAGCACAGACCCCTCTGCCCAGGGGAGGATGCACCTGTGCCTGGGAGCTGGAGCCCACTGCTTAGGGGATTGAGGGTGCAGCCAGGACTGCAGAAGGCAGGGAGACTAAAGTGCTCCACCATCCTGGGTGCCTTGGATGACATGCTCTATTGCACCGCGGTTATGCAGACCCTATACTCTTCCCTCCTGGATTAAAACACGCCCCCTGTAAAAATTGCATCGTTCCAGCTTCCCTTGGAACATGTGGGGATGCCTACATGAACTGACCGATTAACAATGGAACCTATCAGGGATAGAGCCTCTGTCACCGCTCCCCAGTCACCGTGAAACATTTGGGCCTCCTTTCTTTGTTTTGCTATATGTATAGAAGGGGGAGATGTCAGGGACCAAACATGAACCATGGAAAAGTACTAGCTAGGCCAGAGAACAAGTCATAAGCCTACTGCCCTTTCCCAGAGCAGTAACACCCATTTACTAACCAGAGGCCCCCAAAGATAAGAAGACATTCCACAGTCAGGTGCCATGACAACTGAATGTAAAGAGCATTCCACAGTCAGGTAGCCTAGAAACAGAACAAATGGGCCCTGACCAGTGACCTTAGCCAACATCCTACAGTTGCACGATCTGCACCCCATTCCATGTTCTGCACGTCTTTTCCCCTTTCCCTCCTTCCTGCCCCTTCCCCCTCCTGTGCCTTGCTGAGGAAAATAAAATTTGCAGCTTGATCAGAATCCTGTCTTGCTGTCCTCCTTTGTGTCTCCCATCCCTTTCATTCTCTCCCACAGGTGGGTCGCCCCCATTGACACCCCACTGGCCGGGGCAAGTGTGTGTGTGTGTGTGTGTGTGTGTGTGTGTGTGTGTGTATGGATATGAGGATGCCCACAGAAGCCAGGAGAGGGCGGGGCATCCGCTGGAGCTGGAGTTACAAGTGGATGGTTGTGAACTGCCCAATATCTGTGCTGGGAACCAAACCTGAGTACTTTGAGAGAGCAGCAAGTACTGCTGCTGATGAAGCCAGGGGGCCCAGAGCATGCTAGGCAAGCACTCTACCAGCTGACTCCCACTGACCAGTTTTACTCTTGCTCACTGCCCAGAAGTACCCTGCTACACCAAACTCTGTGCGGCTTACTTCCTGCAGTCTTGTTAAGGCAAGTACTTTTATTCTTCTCATTTTATAGGTGAAGAGGCTTAGGTTGCAGGAAGGTGAAGCAAACTATTTACATCGGCTTTTAAGGGCTGCCACAACAAATGACCAATTCTACAACAGTTCAGAAGGGCAGACATCCTAATTCAAGTCATTAGTGAGACAGGTTCCTTCCGGGAGAATCTGGGGGTGGGCACAGGGTAGGGGGTTGCCCCTGACTCTCTCTTCACTTCTGGTGACTCTGGGCAATCTCTGGTGTGTGAGGCCTTGTCACTCCTTCTCCCGGTTCCCAGCTACCTTGCCACATGGCTTCTTCCCTAGGCACTCACTTTCCTTATAAGGACACCAGCCACAGCCCTTAGGACCACTCTATCTGGTATGACCTCACCTTAATTAACTGCAAAGACACTGTTTCCAAGTCACGTGCCATCTGGGGTTCCAGGCGGCATAGATGGGGAGGGTATGCTAGTCCAGTGTGCTAAGCAAGGCCACAGAGCCAGTGCTCAGATCTAGGGAGTCATCAGGCTGTGCCCATCATCCCCACTCCCCGTTGCCTTGCCTTGGCATGAGAACTCATGCTAACCTAGCACGGACCATGTCCCAGGTGCCGTCCTTAGCATTTACATGTAACTGATTTAATCCTGACAACAACCCACTTGATAGATGAGGGAACTAAGACACAGAGTGGGTAGATGTTACTTGAGATCACATAGTCTGTGTTTGTTAGGCTTGAGACATGAAGCCAAGGAGTTGGGCTCCAGAGTCCAAGTTCTTAGCCACGGTGCTAAGCTTCTTAAACTGCTAGTGATGTGTGGCTTTTACAAGAAGCTAGTTTGGTGTGTTGTCATAACAACACACCAAGACTCTGGGCTCAGGAAGCTTTTCTGTCTCTAGAAAGACCCATGGCCTTCCTGCGTCAGACAGAGAGGCTGACCTCATCTCCTCAGCTGCCAGCACTAACTGGGAGCTGGGTATCCAGAAACAGTTGCCATGTCAGCCAGGACCCTCTCACAGTACTTGCCCCTTCTGTGTTGGGCATTCACACTTTTGAATGGGTTCCAGGGGTCTCTGCACCACCTGAAACGCTATGAGAGCTAACATATGGATGGATACATTTATTTTTCTACAGCAAGGATCCACAGCACTAATCAGATTCTCAAAGAGTGTCATGATTGTGATCTTCCAGGTTTCTGCTGTCTTTAAGAATGTGTGTCTTTGTGAGTTTCCTTGGCCATCTAGATTCATGTTGAGCCGTCTCAAATGCTTTTACGTAAGCAAGCAGAACTTGATGCCCAAAGCTCACACACAACTGCACGCAGCACTGGCCTCCAGAGTTCTGTGATCTGCCTGAATCTGTGTGTGTGTGTGTGTGGGGGGTCCTGTCTTCATGACTTCCTCTGTCACTTTTCAATCTGCACACCCTTGGGTGTCTGATATTTCAGCATCTCTGCTGTCTCAAGGTGCCCACCCCAACACTGTCTAAAAGCTTGTTGATACAAAACTTTCAAGCAGTGTGCTGACCAGAAAGAGCCCTTGACATTGAGCCATTGTGCAAAAGTATTCACCTGCAGATTTTAGAAAACACTAATAAAGTTTGGCAGGAGAAAGCTGCTGTGGGTATGGATGGGATGAAGGTCAGGATCACTTTATTGTTGCTGTAAGCGATGTTGGAGGTAATTAGGTTTATTACTTGATAGGCATGGTCCAGCTTGTTAGAAGCAAGGCGCTCATTGGAAATTCATACTCTCAAGCCCCATCTCACACCTATTGAGCTAGAATCTGCACATTTACATAAAGATTCCACATGGTTGAGATGCCCAGTAATGAGAGAGAAGCCCAGACACAGATGTGAGGACCCTTGTTATAACCCTGACAGCACCTCAGTATTCTGCAATGTGCACCCCAATTCCTGCTGGAGTCCACTGTCTAATTATTAAAAAAAACAAACAAAAACAAAACCAGGTTTCTCCTTCACAGGATTGTGGTGAGTTTCAAGTGACCTGGTGGACTGTCTCATAGGCTGTTCAGTGTGATGGGACTGATAGAGGCTAGGCACCTGACAGGAAGCAACCAAGCAGATCTGGTTCCTGGCCCCATAGGGCCAATGGCCTGGTGGATGGGAAACAGGTTAAGTGCCGGTTGGTGTGTAGTGTATGCCTGTCATTATGATGACTTAGTCATTCACTCATCCACTCATCTGCCAACTGTTTACTAGAACCTATATCACAGCAAGCCACAGAAGGATGTTCCATAAACACAGGACCACCGGCACCTCCCTCCAGCAGCTTCCTGTCTGCTCAGACAGAAGGCAGCAGATGGGTCCAGTGTGAGAACACTGTGCTGGTGCTCTAGGAGCTAGAAGGGAGCGCGGACAGGAAACCAAGGAGCTGGGCTCTAAAGGATGTTTGGAAGTTCCTTGGCAGAGTACGGGGAGAGCAGCATCCCAGGCAGACAGAGTAGCGAGGTGAAGGCGGGAGACACAAAATATCAGCATACTTCTGACCAGCATACTTCTGACCACTGGAAGGCTCATGGAATTGGAGCAGGTCTAGTAGGGATTTCAAAGTACTCTGGGACCAGTTCTTGCTTAATGCTAAGGAATCTCTGGTCTTTAACAGGAAATGGGGAGTCCCCCCCAAAAAAAAGCATTTTAAAGGCCATAGCTCTGCTTTGGGAAGTCCTTTGAACAGTGGCATAGTCCCTTTTAAGAGACCCCCAACAATAGCCTGGGGTGGAAATGCAGAAGTCCTTGACTGGAGTGGTCCACGTGGACCTAAGAATGGCTAGGAGCTGTAAAGAAAGATAGAGTGGACTGGGTGACTGTGTGAAGGGACAGTAAAGGGAAAGGAGACTTGGTACCTGGGTAGACTGTGTCACTGATGACCAAGATGAGAACACAAGAGGAAGATTGACAGGAGAGCTGAGCTCAGTCTGTGGAGGCAGAAACATTTTGGTGACCCATTACTGGCTTTGCGCAGTATGCAGGAGCCTGGGGCTAAGGAGCTTGGATATGTGAACTTGTCGGGTAGGAAAGGAGGTCTGTGAGGAGTGGGGTGAGAGGTCACCAGAGGCAGCAGAAGATGAGTTATGAAGAAGAGAGAGTAAAGTCTCGAGGTGCCCCTTGGCTCACCTGGGCACGGGAGGAAATGTCCAATGGTCAGTGCCACCATCCACTACAGACATCTCTAGGAACAGCCCTGCGGCACTATCCTAACATCCCAGAGTGAAGGCGGCCAGGGCTAAGGACCCTGGGAGTATGAAAAAGACGGGACTATAGGGGTGGGACCTGTCCCCTCCCCTCCTTCCCACCTTCTCGGGCACTGCGATACTGAGATTATCCCAAAGCTTATCACCACACGAAACGACATGAGGGAAGAACAGGAGAAATGCTGGTGTTTGTTTAGCTTTCCTAGCAGACAAGAACCCAGTGCCTCAGCCCAGAAGACTCCAGACCATGTCCTAGGTTGATTCCAGTGAGCTCATTCTTTCATTATCATCGAGAGCAACTGGGAGCCTGTTGCCATCATAATAAACCAGAGGACTTTACAAAACAAACGCAGAGAGAGGTGGCTCCAGCACTGTGTGACAGAACAGGAAGCAGGCCCCTGGCTTTAAACTGATAATGACTCTTAGTAGCCAAATAATTGATCAAGCTGATGTTCTGGCTTTAAGGGAAAATGAACTGGCCTCTTTAGAAATGTTGGCAGCCTGGGCTAGTCCATTAGGAAGACGGAAAAATCAAAACACTGTCCGGAAGAAGCCATATGACTGGGCTCAGCAGAAGTCATCAATAGATGACATCATCTCAGAAATAAGCAAGCCAAGATCACGAGGCCCCCACAGCAGGGTCAACTCACCCTTCATGGCTAACTGCCACCCTCCTTTACAGATACTGAAGTCAGTCAGGGGACTCGGGGCCCTGCCTCATTTTACCCTTTTTTTGCTCAGTAAAGTCCTGAGGGTCGAAAGCCACATGCAGACCCAGTGACATGAGGCATGTCCTTAAGGAAGGACCTCCATCCTGCCATAGGCACAGCCCTTAGATTCTCTTGCACTCTGTGCTCACCCCTGGATTCTCTTCTACCCTCCTCTCACACTTGCCACAAACACGGCCTCCCCTCTGCCCCAGCTCCTGCCACCTTCTATCACATCTTCACAAGGTGCCAGGCTAGCTCGAAGCTCAGGGCTTGCCTACCAACACTCCCTTCCACAGCCTGAATAACAATAGTGGCTACTATTGTTAGGCCTGCTGCATGCAGGGGAAACTGAGGTGAGACAAGCTAGGTCACCGGCAGAGCCTAGTTTTGAATGCTCTGCCATGCTGCAACTAAGTCCCCTGGGCCAGCTAATTCTGATGGCTTCTCCCCAGTTCTCAACCACGCTGTTCCTGTGTGGTAACTGTCATTGCCCACATCTCCACTCAGCTCTTGGAAAGGTCCTCATCCTAGGATGGGTGCCCCAGACCCTCTTCCTGCATTTCCGTTTGCCCATGCTAGAAGGCTTCCAGAAGAACTCCAGCCCCTCTGCACTCCAGCTCTGCTAAAGACTGTCTTGTCCACCGGGTCGTCTCTCAAGGTCACACTGGGTGGGTAACAGAGCTGGGACTGGAGCCAGGGGCCTGCCCGAACTCCAGGCCCATCCCCCTTCATGACACAGAGCCCACACCACCTAGTCCCTGTTTTCTGCAGTTAAGTTGCAGCAAACAGCCTGCCCAAGAGGAGGGAGAAGGTGTGAGACTCTGATAAGGTGGGCTGAGGCTATTTTTAGAGGACTCTAACCTCCCACTTAGGATGCTAGGCACCCAAAGGCCAATTGCTGTCTAAACGGTGGACTGTGAGGCTAGCTCATTAGAGATAAGATGCCAGAGTGACAGGTTCCTTGTCTTCACTCTGCCTGTTTGTTGTGAGGTTTGAAGTCGGTGGGAACCTTCCTATATGGCTCGCCTCCCCCTTCATTCCTTTATCTGTGAAGCACAGAGATAGCCTTAGAGGAAACGGAGGAACCTTCGAGATCTAGTACTAGAATCTTCACACTGTTACTGCAGCCTGGGAAAGTCCCGGGCCATCGACAGATCACAAAAGAGGGGCTCAGAGAGTCCCCAGACCTGCCCAGGAAGGGTAAGAAACAGGAAAGACAGGCAGACTGCAGCAGGGTATGCACGACCTCCAGCAAGGCCCTTCACAGTCAACAATGGTGGTGACCTAGGGAGAAAGATCAGCTTTTTGGTTTCCCCCCTCAAGAACCCAGGATCTGGGTTTAGGGTCCGTCTCTGTAGGGGCCAGGTGGTCTTCAGAAGTCTCATTGGGGAAGGTGAGCACCAACTGAGAGAGGGGAATTAAGGAGAGAGCAGGACTGCTTGGTGAAGGGAGCATCGCAGGTGCCACAGTCAGAGAACTGAATTCCCTGAGCCTGCCCAGTTCATTTGGTCACTTGTTTTGCCAAGCTTCTAGGGCTAGAGATGTCCCAAAGCACCCCAGGCACACTTCCCAAGCTATTCCGAGGGCCCTAGTGGGTCCTAAGCCAGGATCTGAGCTCCAAGAGTCACCCAAGTCTCTGACTTCTGCAGCTGTGTCCCCAGCATCCCCAGCCCGAAACTGGAGAACAGGTGCAGGGTGTGGGCAGTTCAGAGCACGCCTGGACGCTCTCATGGCCTCGGGCCCCATCCTCTCGAAGGACCCTAACTTCACCCTACAAATCGAGGTCCAGAGAAAAAAGCAAGATTGTCTAGGCCATCCCCGAGGTGGCGACAGCCAGTGGCCCTCAGCTTCCAGGCTCTTTCCCGTCCCACCTGGCTGCGCAACACAGGTGCGGCTGGGGCTTTAAACCTCGCTAGCTCCAGCAGTTTGGGAAACTTTTCCCGCACTCGCCAGGTCGGTGCGATCGAGGCTCAGCGAACTCCGAGCGCGGACTCCCTTCCTCCCCAGATTCCCCAGAGGGCTCGTGCCCAGCTCGCCCCGTGCTGATGCCCGCGGGGGCACCCCGGACGGCTCCCAAGGTCCCTCGGCGACCTGGTCTAGAGCTCGGGCACCCTGATCAGAACCGCGCGCGCCAGGCTGCGGGGACTCGAGCGCCAGTGAGCCGATCGCCAGGCTGGGGAACCGGACCCCCAGGCCCCCTAGCCCCGAAGGCCACCCGAGGCGGCGGCTATTTATAGAGGGAACCACGCTCAGTCCCTTCTCGGCGCTGGCGACAGCTGAATATTTTGCCCAGATATGGCTGCGCCCCGGTGCGGCGGCAGGGAGCCCCGCGAGGCCGAGGGGGACCTAGGGCTGGCGGGCGGGGGGGTCTTACCGGGACGCGAAGCGGCGCGAGCGCGGGCGGTGGTAACGAGCAGAACCCGGGGCTGAGCGAGTTCCCTGGCGGCCGCGGGTGGGAGCCGGGGGCGGGCCCTGCTCGGCTGTCACCGCGCCCCGCCCCACCCCGCCGCCCTCCCCGCCCTCCCGCTCCACCAGGGGCGCCGGGGTGCAAAGCAGGCTCAGGCTGGGGAGCGACACTCGCTGGGAGGATCGCGAGCCACCGGCCAAGCCACCCGGAGTCCGGAGGCAGGTGAATGTGTCGCTCCCTGCCTTGGCCTCAGTTTCCCCAACTTGTCTCAGGAAGATTTTAAGCAACATTGGAGGTATCTGAACAAAGATGGGCAGGTCTTTATTCTCACGGGGTCTAGAATGTTCCAGTAAAAGCAAGCCCAGTTACACCTTGCTTCCTTTGAAGAGGCAACCTGTCCCCTCTCCCCAGTAGGCCGGCCATGTCTGGCACGCACCCAGGTCTTAATAACCATCATCTGTGGACGCACAATTCCAACGCAGAATCGAATGCCTTCTCCCACACAGCGCTGAGAGAATGGAGCGTCTGAAATCACCACTTAAAATAACCGGAACAAAAGTTCTGCTTTCTTAAAAGGCTAATGTGTTCTCCAGAACAAACCACTTACACCAAAACCAAAGCCATTAAGTGTTTAAAAAAAACAACAACAACAAAAAACAAAAAACAAACAACAACAACAACAACAACAAAAAACAAATGGCTCACACCAAAGAATCCAAACAGACACAGGGAAACGTCTCCGTTGGACTGTCTCAACGCTTATGATGAAGGGAACCCTAATTCTGCTGTAGATGCCTAAAGAGAAACGCTGGAAAGTACTAAAAGTATTTTTCCCAAAGCATTTTTGTATTATAAAGCCCTCACGCTATTAAGAATGCTTTCAGGGGTAAGTGGCGTGTATTTTTAAACAAAGCAGGGACTCATCATTCCCAATAACTTATTTGTAAGCATTTTTGTTGTAGGTGTAAACATTTTCAGGGAACACCTTAGTGTGTAGCTTCCTGAATTTTTACAGTAAGAACACCTGTTCAAGCCAACCACCAGCCTGTCTCTCCACCCACCCCTCCCTCCTAAGATGCTTGCTTCCTGGACCCTCCCAGGAATCATGCCTTTCCTGCCAGGTTGGTGACTGTCACTCAACGCTGAGGTTAATTTTGTGATGCATTGTTTTATTTTCACTGTTCAATTTATAGGTTTCATACTGAGTGAATTACCATATTAACATAACAAATATGGTATTTCCATATGAATACATCCTATTTTAAAAGGTCACTATTAATGAAAATTTGGGATATTACAGTGTGGCTGCAATCATTTTCAGTGTCCTGTACAGGTGCACACATGGCTGTGGGAAGTTCAGGGTCAGAGTGCCCATGCTCAGCTCTAGGAAAGATGAGCTCTGGGCCCAATGCTATCTGCAAGTTTAACAAGAACTGCTACATAGTAGCCACTCAGGTAGAGAGTAAAGGCAACCACTGAGATTGTGATCTGCACTGCCCCATGTCCACATGTGCGGACAGATTTTCATTTATTGGCCAGTTAGACTTTTTTTTTTTTAATGAAATGTTTGTTCAATCTCTTTTCCACTTTTACTGAACATTTTCAATATATCAACATATGTATCAACACAGTACGGTTGCATATGCCACGTCTATAATATACAACAGTGTATATTCTTCCTCCTGCCCTCCCGCCTCTTCTGAGGATGCTGTCCTTGTGCTCTGCCAGCTGTGTCCTGCTTAGGGACTCTCATGGTAAGGATGTTCTGTGTTACTTCCTACCTCAGCCTCTCACACTCGGGTCCTAACCCATCTGGAACTGACTCTGGACTTCAGCAGTACAGGGCAGGGGCCAAATGCATGCATGTGTCAAGCTACCTCACATCACATTAATTTTATCACTGCACCAACAAATGTAATTGCTTTAGGAATAGAAGTATTTCTCATGTTAATGAAACAGAAGAGTCTTCCTTTGGCTGCATACAATTCAAGGATTTGTGCCCTTTCTGTTGTCAGAAAGAGATCACCATAAGAAACATTAACATTGCCTTAATTCACTTAAACATTTATGTTTTGGAAAAATTTATTTAATTGTAAGTAATTACTCTAACCATTGGGATAAACATTCTTAAATCTTGCTATTTTGGAAGAATTTTTAATTTCATCATCAATTGTTTTGGTTATTGTATTTTGGAAGAAATTTTTTGTTTGTTTGTTTTTTTTTGTTTTTTGTTTTTTGTTTTGGTTTTTTGAGACAGGGTTTCTCTGTGTAGCTTTGCGCCTTTCCTGGAACTCACTCTGTAGACCAGGCTGGCCTTGAACTCACAGAGATCCACCTGCCTCTGCCTCCCGAGTGCTGGGATTAAAGGTGTGTGCCACCACCGCCCAGTGGAAGAATTTTTATTTCATGATCAATTGTTTTAGTATTTAGCCTAATTATTCATGACAATTTTAAATACACTTTTTTTCCCCTTAAAACTAGAATACGTTTTACATGTTTAAGATGAAAACCCTTTGAAAACCTGGCCTTTTCTTTTTCCTATTATTGTTTTCCCTAGATTTTCTCAAATAAAAACAAATGACTGTAAGACAGTGTGGGTTTCTCCCAAAGCCCACTCACTTCACCTTTCCAATGGCCTAAGAGCACCTTCCCAGCAATCTACTAGCTCAAAAGCAACTGTCATCCTCCGCTCACACTGGGTAAGGGGCACCGTCCTGTCATCCTCCGCTCACACTGGGTAAGGGGCACCGTCCTGTCATCCTCCGCTCACACTGGGTAAGGGGCACCGTCCTGTCATCCTCCGCTCACACTGGGTAAGGGCACCGTCCTTTGGCTTGCTCTCCGGCCTGCTGTCCTATGCTGTCTATCCTAATACTCTCATTGACAATGTCAAGATGTCTTCAGTGTGCTTTATTCCAGTGCTCTGCCCTTCGTCTGGGACTTCTCCACCTCATCTTACCCACAGCTAACACTTACCATTTGCCCACCAATTAGCCAGCACATGCTGAACTGTCCACAGTGTCATTTTGTCTATGTGAGGGACACAGGAAGTGATTACACAACAGTTAAAAAGCTAATGTGGTGCAGGCAGTGATGTCACATGGCTGCCAGCAATCAGCAAAGGTGGGAGTGTGGACTGCAGACATATTGTCAGGTAGTCCAATTCAAGGCTCATCTGCTCATGGGCAGCAGCTGTTAACTATCCACAGTGTGCTCCTTGATAAATAGAGGACTAGAATTTGTCCCAAGGGACAGTCATACTTGAGATGGCTGGGACAGACAACTGGCTAGCTGTCTACTGTCAGGTGCAATGAGATAGGGCATCGGGAGAGGCATGCTCAAACAACACTGGTGTAATCCCCAATACCTTGGAAGCAGGAGGATCTCAAGTTTGAAGTTAGCCTGAACTATGTAGCAAGAACTTTGAGACAAAAACAAGAATCAAACTCAAACCAAGAATGAGGTACAGTGGAGTAGAGGGGCACCAGGGAAGGTTTCATGGTCAGCCCAGAGGTGAGAAAGGGCACTAACAAGAAAACCGGAGTGCAGAACGGATCACAGGCCTAGAGAGTGGAGCAGGCAGTTTAGAGGGAACTGAATCTTGTTTGAAATGTCAGCAGTCTTGGATGAAGTGGGCCCAGGCTCCAGATAAAGGCCCATGTGGCTGGACATGGGCGTGGAAGATAGGGCTAGGAGAGAGATTACAGAAAGCCTGAGTACTAGCTCTGGACTCTGGACAATGAGAAGCCACACAAGATATGGGGAGAGGACTGGCAAGAAGGTGAATCAGGTAAAGGGATTTGTTGCCAAACTAATGACCTGATTTTAATCCCTGAGCATGATGGAAGGATCACGAACCAACTCCCAGAAGTTGTCTGAGATTTCATGTGTGTTGAAATATGCATGCAGGCACACACATATGTAAATGGTTTTTTTTGTTGTTGTTTTTGTTTTTTGTTTTTTTTTGTTTTTTTAAGATTTGGCAAGGAGTGCACTGCTGTGCTGGCTGCTCCTATATCACTACTGAAATACCAAACACTTGGGGTAGTCTTCTGCTTTAGGGTCACTTGCTTTAGGACCCATCACTACACCAGAGTGGACCAGAGTTAAGTCATTACATTCTCCATTCATTGAAGTAGACCCCAACACTGTAACGCAGACATCAGTGGCAATGGATGCTGCCACCTTAGGATCAGAACAGCAATTGCAGGGTAGCCAGCTATGCTGGTTAGTGTGCCACCTTGACACACTAATGTCATCTGAAAAGAAGGGGCCTCATTGAGAAAATGTTTCTATCAGACCAGCCTGTAGGCAGGTCTACAGAGCATTTTCTTGATTAATGACTTATGTGGGAGGGCCCAGCCCACTGTGGTCAGGGACACCCCTGGGTCTGTAGTCCTGGGAGGTCTAAGCAAGCCACGGGGCACAAGTCAGGAAGCGCACTTCTCCATGGCCTCTGCTTCAGTTCCTGCTTGAGTTCCTTCCTTGGCCTTCCCTGATGACGGGCTGTAATCTGTGAGCCAAAGAAACTCTTTCTCACTAGATGTGGTCATGGTGTTTACCACAGTAACAGAAAAGCAAAGTAAGACATCAGGTTTCACGTCGCTAAACCTTTATTCTAATATATTAATAATTCAAGTGCAATTTCCTTTGAAAAGTCAACCGTGTTAAACAAAGCTTGTCAACATCTTCCACCAAACAAAGAGTCTTCTTTTCAGTCCTCCACAACACTCGGAGCCATGTAGTAGAGATAAGGTGTTTTGAGAACCTACTACACATGCTGTGTTACTGCTGAGAGAACAATCTGCATTAGCTGGTGAGGTCTCAAGCAGTGATTAATTCACTTTCGAAAGCTCCACCAGATACTGCGACATAAAGTCATGAATCCAGGTGTCAGTGTCTGGCAGCGATGTATCTACTAGATAGACCACTACTTTCCGGTCCCAGGGGTTAGTGTGTTCAATGACTGTCTGCACCAATGCCACCAGGGGTTTCTTCTCCACGTGATTTCGGAACACCATCGAAGCCTCCTCCGACCACTGGCTGCACTTTACTCCTAGGAGAAAGACAGGGAGCGAGGGGGCAGTGAGTGGCCACTCTGGCCTTTCCCTGAGCCAACAGGAAGGAGAACTCTTTAATCCGTTCCAAAGCAGTTTACGTGTTCCAGGTTAGACCTGTTTATGCCAGAACAGCTGACGAACATTCCCTGGCTTACATCTTTTCTCTCCTGAACGGAGTCACTTTACCTGCAGACAGATCCTTTGAGATGCCCATGCTGTTTATCAAGGGACGTAGTGATGACCACTCCCATGCCCTACACCTGAACTGTAAACTGTTAAAACTGAGATAGCCAGAGGGGATGGCATAGGTCCATACTGATGACATTTTTCTTAATGGTTTCCCCACCACAGTGGGTTAAAAGTAAGTTAACAGAAAAGATTGGCAGGATGATCTGTGTACATTTTCTTTTGCAACATAGAGTCATAAAAAGAGCACAATGTTTCATCTGAGCCCACAGATTCAAGAGCTGCTCAGCTCTTACACAGGCCCCTCCTGCCTACAGCCATCCTGCTCCCTCAAGGGGGCTCTGGAGAGGCAGTAAAGCTTATAGTCCAGGGTCACAGGTTCACCCCAGACTCATGGTGGGACCTGGTTATGGGACGATAGACACCCTCAGTCCCAAACACCTCACACTACACCACTGAGGGCCTGTTCAGAATGCCTTTTACCCAGGCGTCGGGTTCACTTCCACCAAAACAATCGATATTAAAGGCCAAGGCTCCTGTCTGAGGAGACTGAACAACCCTCAGAATCAGTCAGTATGGCAGGAATGCTGGAGAGCCCAGAGCAGGAATTTAAAGAAGTGTGAGTGGCAAGTGAGGGCTTCAGTGGAGGAGACAGGCTACATTTAACAACAGAGGATGCTGCTGAGGTACTGTGAAATGGGGAAGTGCTTGTTTAGCATGCCTGGGGCCCACCCGGGTCTATCCTCAGCACCAAAAGGAGAAAATGCATGATTTAAGTGGAAATATGGAAGACCAGAAATGCTGGGAACAAGAAAGAAAACAGTAAAAGAGAAAAGAACTCACTGCTGAGCTCAGTGGCAGGCCCCATGGGGCCAAGGAAAGCATCTCCAATCTCAAGGGTGTACAGCAGAAGGAGACCCACAACAGAACAGCTAAGAACCGGACAACTAGGAAGGAGTGAGGGTGAGTGTGGTGGGAGCCAGGGGAAGGAAGACGGGGCCAGAAGGTGTGAAGCTGAGTGTGGTGGGAACCAGGGGAAGGAAGACGGGGCCAGAAGGTGTGAAGCTGAGTGTGGTGGGAACCAGGGGAAGGAAGATGGGGCCAGAAGGTGTGAAGCTGAGTGTGGTGGGAACCAGGGGAAGGAAGACGGGGCCAGAAGGTGTGAAGCTGAGTGTGGTGGGAACCAGGGGAAGGAAGACGGGGCCAGAAGGTGTGAAGCTGAGTGTGGTGGGAACCAGGGGAAGGAAGACGGGGCCAGAAGGTGTGGAGGTGAGTGTGGTGGGAACCAGGGGAAGGAAGACGGGGCCAGAAGGTGTGGAGGTGGGTGTGGTGGGAACCAGGGGAAGGAAGACAGGGCCAGAAGCAGCTCCTGGGAAGTAGTGACTGACAACCTCCAATCGGGGTCCAAACACCACTGCACAAACAGCAAAAGTGGTGAGAAGCACTAGCACTGAAGTGTTTGATTGTACAAACAGCATACATAAACAAACAAAACAAATGGCTGCAGTAACCATGGGGAAGAGAAAGAAACTATTGTGCTACAGGATTACTTTGTTTTATAAAGTTTATAAGGTATTAGCATTGACTGTGAAGGAGAATAGCCCTACTTAAAATTAGCCTTGAAGGCTGGGAGACAGCTCAGTTGGTAAAGGACCTACCACACGTGAACGAGAACCTGAGTTTGAACTCCCAGCACTGATTTGAAAGCCAGGTGTGGTGGTGATGGGGAGATGGACAGGTGGGCAGACCCTTGGAGCTTGCTGGTTAACTACCTAGCATAATTACTCAGCTCCAGGTTCAGTGAGAGCTCATCTTAAAAAACAAGGTAGAGGGTGACTGAGGAAGACACCTGACATTGTCTTCTGGTTGACACATGCAATCTGCATGCCTGCACAAGTGATTATTAAGGGCTGGGGAGGTAGGTCAGTTGGTAAATTATTTGCCATGCCAGCACAAATTTGATCCCCAAAACGCATGTAAAAAAAATTCTGGGTCTGGTGGCTTCATCTTTGTAACCCCAGCATTGAGACAGAGACAGGCAGATCCTGAGGGTTCCTGGCCAGATAGCCCAGCACACTCAGCAAGTTTCAAGCCAGTGAGAAACCATGTCTCTAAAAAACAAAAGCCAGATGGCTTCTGAGGAACAGTACCCAATGCTGTGTCCTCTGACCTCCACATAACAGTCACACACACATGCAGATATGCCTGCATGTACATGGGTACTCATACATACAATGTCATTATTAATATAGCTAGATTAATGGCCACCACATTTATTAGTTTTCTGTTTGTTGTTCTTGTTCATCATTCTTATTTTTGTGTTTCACACTCATCTGTCTGTCTCTCTTGTCTGTCTGTCTGTCTGTCTGTATGTACTTTGAGACAGTGTTGCCCATAACCCATGCTGGCCTCAAAGTCATTATGTAGCCCAGGCTGACCTTGAACTCCTGATATTCCTGTCTTCAAATCCCCAGTGCTGGGATTGCAAGTGCATACCACTATGCCTAGCTGATTTCTGTGTTTTAGTTAAACATTTTATATGAGTCCATATTCTTGCCTTAACACATCAATCATATTTTCTTTTCTTAAAACTGCTTTTAGTCTTGGAAGGTGGCTTAGTGGATAAAACATGTCCATGCAAGCCTGAGGACCAGAGTTCAGCTCCTAGAACTCACATGGAAGTCTGGTGTGCTTGAATGCCCACCTGTGGTCCCAGCACTTCAGAAACAGAGACACCGAATCCTGGGAAGCTGGACTAATCAAATCAGTGGACTCTAGGTTCCGTGAGAGACTCTGCCTTGGTAAACAGGACGTAGAATGACAGAGGAAGACAATTTATGTGAACTTTGGCCTCTGTGTTTATATACACATGCATGTTTGTGCATCTATACACACATGAAAAGGGGAGAACCCTGTTAGTGGTTGCCCTAGGGTTTGCCACGTATATTTACAGCTAATTCATGTGTGTGTGTGTGTGTGTGTGTGTGTGTGTGTGTGTGTGTTGAGATAGGATCTCATTTGTAGCTCAGGCTACCCTAGAACTCACTGTGTAGCTGAGGATAACCTTGAATTTCTTTAATCCTTTTTCCTTTACCTCCCAAGTGCAAGGATTACAGGTATATGCCCACATGCCAGCTTCAGCTCCTGTGTGTGTACATATGTGTGTGTGTGCACTTCAAACATCACTGGCCTAAACACATGAATTAAAAGAGATTATCAGAATGGATAAAAAAACAAGACCTGGTTATATGCATGTAACAGAGCTCACTTGAAAGACACACATATCACAGGTACTGGGGTGGAGACAGTTATGCCATGATGACAATAATCACACAGGGACATTCATTTGAGAAAGAGCAGGCCTCAATGAGAGAAAAGTTACAGGGATGGAGAACCAGGATACAAGGGCAAAGGCTCCTTTTCCAGAAAGAATCAATGGTCTTCAATGTGGACATACCCGACTCACACCACTGACACACTTCAGGAAAAACTGGCTGGAGCTGTGGGAAGAAACAGATGAGCCCACCATTGCTGCTGAGACTCTACAGTCCCTGCAAGAACAGACGCCTGCTCTGGGGAGGTGGTTCAGTGGGCAACACACAAGCACGAGGATTTGAGTTCAATCCCAGGCACTCAGGAAAAATCCCTCACATGATGATGCATGTCAGTGATTCCAGTGGTGGAGGGAGAGACAGGAGGACCCTGGGGCTTGCTGACGAGTCAATCTAGCCAGTCAGTGAAAAGACCTTGTCTCTAGACACCAAGTCCAGAGCAAAACAGGAGGAGCTGACATTGACTTCTGTTGTCTACATGAGCACCAACAAGTATGGGCACCAGCACCTGTTCTACCTGTAAACATACCACACATATACATGCATATGCACACACACTCCACACACATGCACCTCCACATATCACACACCTGGACACATTCCTCTCCACATATGCATATCTACCACACAGTCCCCCTCCCCTCATGTACACCACAGGCACACAACACACACACACACACACACACACACACACACACACACACACACACGGCACATAGCTCCAGGATACACTGAACTCAACACTATAAATCTACTGGATTTAAGTGACATCTACAGGAAACGTCATCCAGTAACAGCAAATTATAATTCTTCTCAAGCTTTCATGAAGTCATATTCTGGGACATCAAACACACCAGAACAATTCAAAACAACAGAAACCACAACAGAGTTACACTGGAGATCAACAGAGAGCTAGCAAGAAAATCCCACAACACCAAGAAAGAATAACACAACTCTAATTAATATACAGGCCAAGAAGAAACTCCTAAAGAGATTTAAAAATATTTTGAGCTAAATGAAAATGAAAACTCAAAATAAAAATATTTGGAGCTAAGTGAAACCAAAGGTGTGGTGTGCGGCAAGAGCTGTGCTTCTGGAGGCATTTACAGCACCATGGCTGACTCCAGAAAGCCCTCGGAGGCCGCTAGAGGCCCCCCTGGCAGCAGGGACATGAGGTGCTCACCCCTCAGAGAATCCTCCCGGCAGTGAGATGACATATTTGACAAAATGTGCTACTAGCTAAACTTGGGCATTCGAAGTGGAAATGAAGAAATAGTAACATTAAATCTAAGGAAACCAACTATAATTCCCAGTCCAAAGCAGACTAACTAGTGACCATGCCACATACAAAGTGCTGCTTTTTCCTTATGGTCAATCACCACGGGAAGCTGCTCTGAATCCTAGCAGAAAGGCAGAGAGAATGGCAAGTGGTTCACAACGAGACACTGCCCAGCTTCCCACTGGAGGCTGGGCAACCAGCCAGGATTCATACATGCCCTTTTCTGCACCACTTTCTCTGACTGTCCCTGTTGTTTGGGGTAGGCCAGGCCAAGGCCTCAGGCAGCAGTGAAAGGATTAAGTAGAACAGGGTGGCTGCAAGGCCAAATACCCCAGCACAGAGAGCAGGGGAAGCAGGAGAGAGCGAGCCCAGGGGAGCACAGGTGTCTTGCTGGCCTCCACACCCTCTGTTCAAACTAAGGGGTCCCAGCAGCTGATTACGGGGGTCACATCTCAACTGCTTCTCAAAAGAGCAAAGGGAGACCTCATTAGATGACACTACAAGGCAGTGTCACTGGAGAGCTAATAGCTAAGCATGTCAAATGTCAATACACGGTGAAGTTACAAGTTTGTAAGCTGTGCTGTGATGCAAGCAGCAAACTCACTGCCCTTACGTTTTGTTGACTGTGTAATGTTCCACTGTGTGTACCTATAGTTTATACAGTAACTTTGGCATAAAAACAATTAGTTATTTAGGTTGAAAGTTTCCATGGCTTTTTGCTTGTCTTTAGGACTGCTCACAGGGAAATACTGTTTTACTACTGTTTACAGGGAAATACTGACTCAATGGAACACTTTACACCATCAAAATAATTAGCAGAGGCTACGGGTATAGTTCAGTTAGAGACCTGTGCTTAGCATTCACACAAATGAGATCCGGGGTTCACTCTGCAACTCTGGGGGGTTGGGTGACGACTAGCCCATCTAGGACATTATATCCCCCAAATGGGAAAACTGTGAATGAAGAAAGCCAGGATGGCATGCTCCATCTGGCTCAGGATTGCAGCTATAGAAATGTCAGGCACGCAACCAGAGTCAGAAAGCAGAGGGGAGACAGACTGCTGATCATTAAGATGATTCTCATCATGGACAGGATGTTATTAGCATTAGAAAGCCGAAACAACATGCAGTAGGCTAACTAGTGATCCTGCACTTGCTAAGAACCTAGAAGAAAGAATTTAGACTCCACTGCGGCTGGGCCACACTGCAGAAATTACCTGCAAGTTGAGCGGTGACTGCCTGGAATGGCAGCTTTCGGAACACATCCACTAGGGGCTGCACTTTCCTTATGTTGACCAGCTCATGCTTGCCATAGTCCAGCTCATACACAGACACCAGCCCATTGGTCAGGATTCCTTTCAAAAGCACCCTGTACCACCTAGAAGCACATTGGATTAAAGAGAGAAAACAGAGTCAGCAGCCATTCTGAAGGGAAGCAAGCATTATATGGTACATAGGAAAATCAGCCCTGGACCTCTGGAAGCAACTGTGGCTGCTCTCTTTGGCAGCCACCACTGCCTGCTGTGCCAGTGGCTCCTCTCATACGGTCTGCTCATTCCAGAGCTTTATATCCTCAGCAGGGAAGGCAGAAACTCTTGCAACTGCCAACCATCCTTAGGCTGAAACAGATGCCATGGGGTGGTCAGGACAAGGCAAGGGATCCCTTCATCCTGGGGAGACACACGATGGCCACGTCTGTACATGGTCCATGTCTGCAAGATGGAACAGAAGATGTAGGTAGGATGTGTGGAAGCCAGAAAGTTGCTTGAGTTAAGAACAGAGCAGAGCTGAGAAGACATGGTAGCTTGGAGAGCAAATACTCCAGTGAGGTTAGACCAGGGGATGATGCAGGCCCAGAGGACTTGGGGCTTGGAGAGCCAATAGTCCAGTGAGGCTAGGCTGGGGGATGATGCAGGCCCAGAGGACTTGGTGGCAGGTCGGGGAGGGATTGAAAATTTTGAACAAAGAAATTTTAGGGTATTCCTCCCTTGGGTCCCTCTCATTCTCAGTTCTCTCTTATCCTCAACAAATCTCTGTTTGCTCTGTTTAAAATGAAAACAATCTGGTGCACCGGGGGCTCTCCCAAATGACCTGGGTCTAATTCCCAGCACCCACATGGCAGCTCACTCCTGTCTTTAAGTTCAGTTCCAGGGGAACCAATGCCCTCTCTGGTCTTTGCAGGAACAGATATACATGCAGGTAAAACATGCATACACTTAAATTTTAAACATTTAAAAAAGAAATGGAAAGAAAAATAAATGATTTTAATTATTCCATGTGAAAAATGTTAAAAAACCAAACAACCCCACAGAGTCCAGCTTGCCTCTAAAATAAGGAACCTAAGAAGGGCAGAAGGACATGGAGAAGCACCCCAGTTTGGTCAACATGGATATGTTTTTCTTCGGGGGGGGGCTGTCAGCAGTTAAAATGGTTAAAACAAACCAAAACAGACTTCAAGGTGAACCTATGAAGGACCAGTTTAGTCTATGGTCTCAATTGTAGGAGGAGGGCAGCTCGTCACAGCTCAACGCAAATTATCTATAGATGTCTTAGCAACTGACTGGCCTGCTGGACTTGCCCTCTGGTGGCAGGATCTGGCATTCTCTACAAGTGTATCATCCAGAAGTCTACAGCAGCCCCAAGGAGAAAACACAGCTAGAAGCCTACAATGAGGCCAGTTTGACTGCTCAGGGAAGACAGAAACCTTGGGGCTGACTCAAGGTGCAGAAGGCAAGAATGTGCAAGCCTCACAGACAGCAGGTACACAGAAAGGATTCCTAGTAAGTACCTGGGGTTGGGAAGCCCAGCGCACCTGAATGAGAATCCCCCTGGCCATTGTCCTGTGGTATCATGGCACTCTGCCTGAGCCTCAATTAGTCATGTGTAATATTGTATTTTTTTGGTTGGAAGCATCTAGCTCAACACTTGGCATTACAACAGGCACTTAGCAAGTGACAGGCACCATCTGAAGATAAGCTGAATGAAAACCGCAGAGCAGACTGGAGAGGATGTTTCCTGGTGGAAATGCCAGGCTGCAGACTGCCCATTTGTGTAAGAGACAACAAGGGGTTCAATAAATACATGTGGTTTCCACCAGCAGCGTCATCTTTAAGCTACAGGGACAAGTGACAGTGTGCCGTGTTTCCAGTCTATCGAGCACAGAGCAGTACAAGAGCAGGGCAGAGAGTGGGTGTGTTTCTGCTGAGCTGAACTCAGAAGCCAGGTGCTTACACAAAAGCCTGGTTTGGACCATATTAGTGCAAACATGACCCTCATGTAGAAACACAGATATTGGACCTTTCCCTGAGGGTTAGACTCGGGCTGGGTGAGAAAGGAGAATCTGGGCCTTTAATGTGTTTCCAGGTGCTTCTCATTAAGAGATTTGGAGACCATGACAATTTAAAAACCGTGTCAAATTCCTATGTATTAGTTTATCCAAGGCAGCATAAGGTTCAATAGTCCCAAGTCTTAAGTAAGACAGAAGCTTTAAACACTTAACACTGATTAACTCATGACACTTAGGGAAATCATTAATATACCCTTATTTATAGAATATCTACTATCCCTGAACAATTAGCTGGTTAAAACCCCTAAGTCCCAGGGCAGAGCTGAGCCAGCAGGCACAGCTGGAGGGCAGGTGGAGAGGCAATTCCTTCCCTCAGGCAGGTCTTCCCAACACTAACCATCCCCGCCCCTCCACACCACCACCACCCCCAACATGAGGGTGGTTTTGACTATAAATGCATTATCCTGTAAAGAGTTCTTACTGAGATAGATTTATACAAACTGAGTCAACCCCATTCATGCTTAGTGTTGTAATTTAAAAAGTGACATAATAAAAAATGGCTTTTACAGATGAAAAGCTTTATGACACGGGCTCATGCTTTTCAAAATGAGTACCATTATTCTTTTTCACATTTTAGAGTTAAAATTTTTTTCCTCCCATAAAAATGACATTTTCTATATGTCTATGTTTAATATATTAAGAAAGAAGTATTTTGTATAAAAATTTAGCAGTTTGATCTTTTAAAGTATGAGAGAGGGGAAAGACAGACAGACAGACAGACAGAGATACCTTGGTGTTCAGCATTAAGAAGTTTGCCTCCCCTACGGTGGCTCTTCACTTTCTAGGACCCCATGGCATGAGTGCAGAATGGGGAGCCTGTGCTCCATGGGGCAGACCCAGCACAGCCTGGTGGTTCAGGGGAAGGAGGTATGGATCCAAACAGGACCCCATGAGGACACAGGGGCGGTGAGACAGTGTGCACCATTCCTTAAGAAGGTGCTACAACTAGCAGGAGGCGAGTGACAGCACAGGCCGGGACCTGTGCATCCCTCAACCAGAGCAGGTCTTTCCAAAGACTCTCTGTTAAATAATCGGAGGTGGAAACAGTGTTTTGTTGTTTACAGTAAGACCTATTATTACTTGTACACTCAAGGATCTGGGTGTACAAAACTAAAGAGAATGCTAACTATGCTTTCCCCACAAGACAGATTATCACTCAGCCATGAACAGTTTCTGAGGAATTTCTAGCACAGAATATTAGTTCTGAAAAAGCAAGTACAACTTGACAACAGCATATCAATGGTACAAATGCATAAACAAAACTGGAAAAATTACGGAAGTGGCTAAGCAACTATTATGTCTGGAAAGCTAGTTTTAGTTTATTATGTTTTTTTTCTTCTCTAAGTTTTCCATAATAAACAATTTAAAAAATAAGTCATTAAATGAAAACAAGAATTATTTTCTGAATAAAAACATTTCTCTAATAGGAAAATAGGGTAAACACTTAAGACTTCATGTTATGTATAAAACTCTTAACAGGAAATTTGTTAAAAGTGTTTTATATAATGTTACCATTTTAAACATGAAAAATTCTCACAAGTCCTCAAACCCGTATTTCTCTCAAAATTCTCATTTGTGCAGGCCAAGTCTCCCCGGACACTAAGGCCCCTCGTGCCCATCCTACATATTCTTAGCAGAGGAACAAAGGCTCAGCCGCCGGGACCTACTTATTCTCCACTTTGGCAGCATACACTTGGTCTCTCTCCACCGCTATGTGGCGCTCCTCGCACACACTGTAGTACAGGATCATCTCTTCCATCAACACTTCCAGCTTATGGATCTCCTGCCAAGGCTGGATGACAAAATGGCCAGGGTGACAGGCCACGGGCACATACACATCCATGTGTTCCCCTGACTTTGACAAGTGGACTGGAGGGGGCAGTTCCTCCAAGGAGAAAGAGCTGGTGTGGTCCAGCAGGGACTTTCGGAGGACCTCTGGGTGGCTCTTTCTGAGACCCTCTCCAGGGCTGCTGGGTGCAAGTGAGCTGCTGTTCCTGTTGCCAGGTGAGCTGGCCGCCCCAGACACGGCACTCAGGAACACGTCTTTCTGATGCTTCCACAGGTCTGCATTTGTGATCTGCCGGTTAATGCTGCGATGAGGGTCAGGGAAGTTCTTAGGAGTAAATAAGTACACGTATGCAACCCCCTTGGTTTCATCCACTTTTGTAACCTTTGGAAGACGTAAAAAAGCAATTCAGAAAATCATGTTGACACTAGATTCTGAGAAGCGGTTATAATATTAACCTTAAATATCAAAGCAGAGAATTTTGTAAAACCATTATTTGTGGTAAGATGAACGCCTCTCACAGCCTAATAGGCACTGAGACAAAACATCTATAAAACACCAGCAAATCTTGTGGAAATCGAAACTGAAAAATAACCCTGCAGTGTAAGACATGGCTGCTACCCTGAGGGGGAAGGAGTGGTGTAGGGAAGCATGATTCATCTTTAAATTAATGACATTCCAGAACCCACACAGAACGAGAACAGTATGCTTCCCTGCACCGGCCCCCACCCTGAGCCAGGGTGATGACAAAGGAGCCAACAAGAGCCACCTTTGGGCCAGAGGCCCCCAGGATGGCAATCCCCTGGGACCTCAGGTCCTAATCCTGTGTTGTTCCCAGTCTCCATCTTCCCTTCCCAGCCACACAGAGGAGCCGGGGAGAAGATGAGAAGGACAGTGCCACCAAATGAGAGACCTTCCCACTTCCCACCCGCTCCTTCTGCCAGGGACTGTCCATGTGGGAATACCACGCAGTGGTCATGTGACTGCCCCATGGGTGTCTGAAAGTCTGGGTGACTTGGTGATTCTCATCAGCTCCTCCAGTTTTCTTAAGGGCAAAAATGGGACACTATGTCTATCATCTATCAAAGAGGACACAAAATGGAAGACAGGGACACAGGTAGGAAGACGGTAGCAGCCAACAAGGCAGCAGCCCATCTAGGACAGTTTCCTTTGAAGTGTACTCCCTCAGTGAGATGCATCTCTTTAGTCCATCCTGAAATGTCTACTGAAATACTAACTCATTTTGATATTTATGATACAGGAGTACCATTAAAATTAACTATTAAAAGTACTTTTAAGCTAAGAGTGATGACGAGCTAATTACAACAGCACTTCAGAGCCTAAGGCAAGAGGATTATTGCAAGTTCGAGTTCATCCACGGCTATAAAGCAAGACACTCTCTCAAAAGGAAAAACAAGAAGTATTTTTATTATGTACCCCAAACTTGGTCTTTATGAGTAGGTGAGAAAGCAATACTTACTATCTATCACGTAACAAATGAAGCCCATAAAACAGGCATAATTAAGCCATGTGGAACATGCTCTGCGCATGTTAAACAGCAGCAGCCTGGACTCCACAGGCACAGGGACAGGAGGGTCAGGGCTAGGGAAATGATTTAGATCTCTGGGAAGCTATGACTCGAGGGATTTCAGCTCCAGGTTTACATACAGCAACACTGTCTGCATGGGTTTAAGAGCTGAGAGAGGTGTCTAAGGTTCTTCATCCTAGAAATTCGAGCAACAAGCTAAGCAGCTTCAGAAAAAATGGGCAAACACTGGGATTAGCAGTGGATGAACTGTTCACAATCACCAGGGTTAGCAGTGGATGAACTGTTCACAATCACCAGGGTTAGCAGTGGATGACCTGTTCACAATCACCAGGGTTAGCAGTGGATGACCTGTTCACAATCACCAGGGTTAGCAGTGGATGAACTGTTCACAATCCACTCTACTTTAGGAAAAGATAGTACATTTATATCTTAAAAACATTTATTCAGAGATATGATCACATATCAACTGACTTGATAACAAGTCAATTTAATTCTTTTTCACTTAAGACTGTGGTAGAGAACTAAGTACCTCTGTTACCTTATTAATAATAGGGAAAGGGGAGTTGTAATAATACAGGAGATGGGGGTAACTCTTTAAATAGAAATCAGCCATGAAATATCTTATAGCTACATGTATAATTCATCTCTTGGAAGTAAAAACGTGTCTGGTGTGAAGGTGTCCTTTCACGACAGTGAGGTAAAATTAATCCATGTGAACCCCAAGCTCCAGCTCTTCCCAGATATCCCAGAACCAAGAAGATCACTAACCTTAATGCTACAGTCAGAGCAATTCAAAACAGAATCTCTTAGCCAAAGGACAGCATCTGGTGTCCACATGCCAATGGACTGAGGAAGATCAGCCAAACAGCATTTTATAGCCTGGAAAAAAAAAAAAAAACCAAAACCAAAACACCATCTTAAAATAGGCAGGACAGGTAACATCTCCTTCCCTAAAGCCAGATGCTGCAGCAGGTAATGGCAGTCAGTCCGTGGTCTGTCTGTCTGCTATGCTGTCTATTTATGTCACTACTGGCTTTTTATTTTACTGTTTGAATCCTCCCAGGGGCCAGGGGGCTTATACTAGACCCTGTGTCACCCCACAATCCTCTGGTCTAACATATTCCGGGCTCCGTTTTATGGATGGTGAAAGTCACTAGAGCAGCCTGTGGCAGGTCACAGGCGGAACAGATGGGACATCTGCAACAACCTGGTTTCACAGCAGGAGTCTCAACGGAAGCTTATCTACTTCACCCAGAATCTCCGGAGAGACCCAGGGGTGCTGAGCACTTGTGCTCACCTCCTGAAGGAGGCAGAGACAAGAATTAGAGACAAAATGCCTTAAATCTACAGGCATCCAAATGCATCACTCCCCCAGTGCCTTCTTACTCCTGAGCTCCCTCAGAAGGCCTCAGGAGGGAGACTGACTTCAGGGACTCCCTCCATCACATGTGGGTCTCCAACGAGGGAGGAGATCTTGTGACAGACATGAGAGCCACCCCACACTCCTCCTTAGATTCCTCTTACGCTTAGCACCCACCATGGCCTGGAAAAGCTGCAGGTGACGACCAGGCCATTCAGAGTGGAGGGGGCACTCGGCAGGGCCCGTGGGCAGAGGCAACAGGTAGGCAGACAGCCTAATAGGCTGGTGCACAGCTAAGTACAGGCTCTGCTAGCAGGAAAGACCACAGAATTCCCAGCAGCTCGGCCACCAAAAGAGGGCACTTAAGATAACCAGATTTTCTAAATGATTACAATAGATGCTAGAAATAAGCTCTTTACTGAGAGAAAAATACTATTTTTTAATCTTGGCAATCTATTCACATTTAAAATATCTTAAAAATCAAGAGCTGAATACAACCTTTATGGGTTTGCTTCTGTGACTTAGACCTCTTGGGGAGACAGATGTTAACTAGGGGCTGGGCAAGCTGGCCTTAAGGGACCTATAGTGAGTAGTCATCACACTTATCAAAGAAGGAATCTAGCTGAGATGAGTAGGGAGAAAAAAGGTGTTTAATGTCTGTTACCACAACACGGAAGCGTTAAAAAGGGAGTGGTACATGACTTTCCGAGAAGCAGGGGGAAGCCTGAAGCCCCTCTCTCCAGCCAGGGAGACCTTGTCAATATGATCCAGGCCTTAGGTGGACATGGCCACAAGGAGACAAGAGGAGCAGAGCTGTGTGACAGCAACAGTAGCACTCCCAGGGCTGTGGACTTGCAGTTTTATGGCTGCACTTCAACAGAGTAAAAGAGATTCTGAAACAGGCTTGCACAAGAGCCAAATTCTTCTCTGCAACTGTCTGTGTCGGGAAAGGCAATGGAGACTTGAGAGGAAGGCTACAGCCGCGCTAGTCACAGCAAACCACGCTTTCTACACTGGTCTGCTAGCAAGGGGGACTTCTGGGGAAGTCAAGGGGCATCTGCAGTCCTTTTCTGTTTGTTGTTTCCTGAGACCAGGTCTCAGGGAGTCCAGGAGAACCTTAAACTCACTGTGTAGCCAAGGATGACCTGAACTCTTGACCCTTTTGCCTCTACCTCCCTAGGGCTGGGATTCTAGAAGCATGCCCACCATGCCTGATGCAAATGAATACTTAATAGAACACAATACTCAATTAATCATATTATTTACATAGTAAATATTTATATTTTCACACAGATTATGTATCTATAAATATTTAACAGAATATGCAATAGAATATATAGTCAGTATATTAATATTGTAATAGAATATTAAATATTTAATAGACTATGACCATTAATATTTAAAAGAACAAGTAATTAATTGTATATTATTTATGTGTGATACATTAATTACTTATATATAAATATTTGATAGACTATAATATTTAATTAATAGAATATATATTATATCCCTAGAACAAATCCTCTATTTTCTCTCAAGGCACGCAGTGCTTCTTAACAAACCAACAGGTTTATAGTGATTCACAACCGTCATTTGAATGCTCTGTAAGAGGACAGGCTATGGCTAATGTTATCACTCCCATTTTTCATATGAGAGAAAGTCTTACAGGAAAATGAGTATATGTGAACACATTTCCAAAAGAATGGCAAGCCGAACAACCCCCAGCCCTGGGAATAAACCCTTACATCCACCACCCTGAAAGCTGGCTAGTTAGATGTCAGAACTGGTATGTGATTATTATGTGGCACCTCTACTTGGGTAACAACATAATGAGTCGGTGTTTTTGAAAACAAGCGTTGACTAAACAGTGGTCTATAAATGGACTTCTACTGTAAGATGGTCAGATGTACTTCTGTGAACATCCACACTTTGCAATCTGCTTACAAACTAAGACTGTGCTCATGAGCATGATTAGGACTGGCATGGTTGATCAACAGGCCGGAGGCTCTTCTGCAGAGCTCCAGGCAGAGACTGGTCGTACCTGAGGGGGGATGGCAAGCATTTCCTGCAGGAATCGAGGGGGAATCTCTCTGAGCTCCGATACTTTCACGGATGTTGCATTGCCAGAGTCCAGGAAGTGAACGTCAAGTGCCCGGCTGCTGTGAACATTTGTGATCTGCAATGAGAGGAGCCCTGGCTCACTACTGTCACAGGGGAGGACGCCACATCGCCACCCTCACACCCCATACAGCGCTGCAGGGTCAGGAAACACCCGAACTATGAGTTAATATTCTTAGACTACAGCATGGAGCCTTTCTTCTAAGTCACTCAACAGTCAGAAAACAGTACTGACCAGCAAATCACTGTAAGGCCACCAGTGTCTACGATTTCTCTAATTCTGGAAATATTGCTAATTAGATGATGCTATTTTTAAAATATTAAAATATGTCAGAAAATTCTTATATCCTAATAAAGAACATCAATAATTCAATATGGAATTTTACTTGTAGAGGGAAAATTCTTTGAAACATAACATATTTACAATTTCACTATAAAACAGTCATTTTTAATAATTTCTGCCAACTGAAAAAAATTTCAAGCTCAAAAAGTCAGAGGAATAAAAGAAGGCCCAAATTACTGTTCAGCAATGGGGAACTCCACAGAGCCCAGCAATTCTTGTAGAACTGTCAAGAACAAAGACATCACTTAAACAATTGCTATCAAAGTATTTGTACACACACTAAGAAACACTTTTTCCCCCCAAAATACATAGCAGAAACTTAAATACAAAGACACTCAAATTGAAAGAGAATTTTAAAAATGGCACTACTCTTCAGAGTCATAAAAATGAGACCAACTAACATCATGTCGGAGCGTTTAGAGGAAACATGAAGGTTAACCAATGGAGCATCCAGACTGGATCCCAGGACAGAAAAGGACACGGTGGGACAACGTGAGAAATGAGGGAAAATCCTGCACATCAGTTACTTCTATTAATGCTGATTTCCTGGTTTGGGAACCAGTTACACAAGATGTTAACAGGCTAAGTGGGGCCTCTTTATATTACTCTTGTTAACTCTACAAGAGTCTTGAATTATTTTTTAAATTAAAAACAGATCTGTACATTTACATATTATCACCTCAACAACAGAGCTTTAAGAGCTCAACAATACCATGCTGAGCATGTGACCTGTGACCTGTGGTCACATACCCTACATCTCAGCCTTCTGGGAACAAAGACACATCAAAGCAGTAACCACTCTAGAATTGCGGCTTTCATTTGGCTAGGCAGTCAATCTGTTGAAGCACCGCTTACGTATTTCAGAAAGCAATTAAATGACGTTTCTTGTCCTCTAGGGTTGGTTTCCTGTGATTCTTAGAAATACTGTGCTCAAGAAGGTTCACAGTGGCAACAAAGCTCACGAACACTCACTGGGAGAGTGGTGGGCAGTGGTGGGCTCCTCTTGCTGCATCACACAGCATGGAGATAGACTACTGCAGCACCAGAGCTGAGTCTCACAAAGAGTGAAAGGCATGCTTCAGAGATTAATGCACTGATGCTTACTTACATAAGATTTAAAGAAGTTTATTTAATCAGTGTGTGTGTGTGTGTGTGTGTGTGTGTACACACGTGTGAGAGCACAAATGTGCACATGCATGTAGAGGCCAGAGGTTGGTGAGAATATTCTTCTATTACTCTACACCTTATTTTTTAAACAGGATCTTTCAGTGAATCCACAGCTCACTAATTCAAGTGCATCCATTCAGCAAGGCTGCCCCCCAGGGTTCCTCTGCCTCTGAGCTGGGATTACAGGTACTTGCTGCTGTGCCTGGCTCTTTATGTGGGTGCTGGGTCCTCAGGCTTGTTCAGCAAGCACTTTATTTTATTTATTTATTTTTTCTCAGAGCTGAGGACCGAACCCAGGGCCTTGTGCTTGCTAGGCAAGCGCTCTACCACTGAGCTAAATCCCCAACCCTGCAAGCACTTTATTGACGAAGCCATCTCCCCAGTCCTTTTTCTTTTTTTCTCCCAAGACAGGGTTTCTCTGTGTAACAGCCCTGGCTGTGGCTGTCCTGGATCTTGCTCTGGAGACCAGGCTGGCCTCGAACTCACAGAGATCTGCCTGCCTCTGCCTCCTGAGTGCTGGGATTAAAGGCGTGCACCACCACTGTCCAGTTTACTTTTTTTTTCTTTTTACTATGCATATTCTACATACATATAGTTCTAGTATAGGTATATTCTATTGTATATGTAATACATAGCAAAGCCATGTGTACAGTTATAAATATACTAAAAACAAAGAAATTCAACTGTTGGCTTCCTCAGAGCAGAGGCAGGAGGATGAGAATAGGGCTCAAACCATATGGCAGAAACTGGTGATAAGTGCAAGCATGGTTACTGTAGTATTGAGAAAATCTGTTTGTATATATGAAACACTTAACAATAATCTTCACAAGTCAAGGGGCTGATCTTACCTCTACTCTTAACCATTTTCCTTTGCAGTGGAAGAGGCAGATCTTCCCACAGAAGGGTAGTGAGATGAAGTACTCAGAGGTCATGTGCTATGAAACAGAAAATCAAGAAACAGTCCTTACTCTCGGCAAGTATGGCTGCAGCACTGGAGCAGTGTGGAGGCATGGACTCTTTACCCACAGGCAGGCAGACTTCTCTCCTCCCAGGAGCAGCTGCTGTAGACACAGCAAGCTCACCAGCTGCTACAGACAGACTGACTCTGCCTTCCGCTGTCCCGCTTGCTAGTACCAGCTTCCTCACTCAGCGGGCACACAAACTGACACTTACAGTGTCTACAATGTTGCCAGGGTCAGTGGGGCTCATGTGGGCTCTGGCTCTACTGGTTACACAGGAAGAGGGCTGCTAGGTCTGAGCAGACCAGAGAGCAGATGAAGTCAGGAGGCCGGGTCAGCCATGAGGCCTCTTCTTTCCCCTTCTAACATTTAACTTCATGTTACTGCTTCATTTCTCTTCCATGCAAACCAAGACGTTTCATCACCGCAGACATGTGCCTGTGAGAAGCTAACAAACGTTGGGTTCTCCCCAGCCTCTCTTTGCCCCAGCCTGCATTTGGGCCTTCCCAGGGTTTGCTGTTCTGGTGACTGTTGCTAGTCTCTATGGAAAAGGACTCCCTTGGGTGGCACAGCACCAGGAAATGTCAAGTACTCTACAGCATCCTGGGCTATCAGGACAAATGAATCCTCACAAAGTTAGTCTCTATGGGGGTCTCCTATTTTCCCAAACTCAATCAGAAAATGAAACTTTACATACACACACACGCACTATACATGTATATATAAACATAGATTACATATAATAATGTAATTTATAATATATTTTATGATGATGTATTGCATTTATATAAGTTATATATAGTTTATATATTTTTATTTTTAATTATTTCACTTTAAATTTATATACATGTAATATATTTATAGTTATAAATTTAAATATGTATGAATATAATATAATGTATATATAATAAAATGAATATGACATCTCTAACATAAAGGAGTAAAGCTATGTATCTGATGCCTCCCCTCTAAAGACAACATGAGTAAGAGTTCAAGTTACTCAACACCTATTTCAGACTACACAGTCTATGTACAAAACTAAGTAAGGAATGGAGAAAACTGACAACCGTCTCTACCCCAGTGGTTCTCAACTCATGGGTCATGATCCCCATGGAGGTCACAAACCAGATATTTTCATTACAATTCAAAACTAGCAAAGTTACAGATATGAAGTAGCAACAAATCATTTTATGGTTGGGGTCACCATCACATGAACTGTATTAAAGGGCCACAGCATCAGGAACATTGAGAACCACTGCTCTACCATAAGGCAGGGAGTGTCCAAGTAGCCAAAACATAAAGCTGAACAGAGTAACTTGAGGTGCTAGCCAGCCTTTGTGGTAAAAGAAAAGGGTTCCCTTCCAGGGATGACAGGTCAGGGCTGAAGCAGGAGTTTGGTTATCTGGAAACCACAGCACATCAGAGGTAAGGAAACCCTATTAGTGACTTAAATCCTCTGCACAACCTGACTCAGGATGAAAGGAAGGAGGGAAGGAAAGAGGGAGAGGAGGAGGAGGAAGGGGCTCATACGACTGAACCATAGCACCACACTGATGTCTCTCCTCAGCAGAGAGCTGGAGGGGGATGCCTGACGAGCTGGGTCCTGAGGACAGTCACAGGCAGCTCAGCCACCTGCCCTAAGTAACTAACTACTGCATCGCCGAATGCTTCCTACATGCCAGGCACTGTTCTAGGCAGTGCTGTGACTACCTCCATGGTTATTTCACTGGAACACACTGCTGCACCTTCATCTTACAAAGCAGGAGTGGGAGTTTTTCCCCAAAGCTCTGCAACCTGGGTTTTCTACCCACCACTTTGAAACATGAACCTCTACTTACTAAACAATTATTCACCCCAACACATCCTGAGGCCCTGCTTGTAATCTGAGGCTGATCTTAGGAGGTGGTGCTCCACCATACCTTGCAGTGGAAATAGTCCTCTGTCTTATGCAGAAGGTCATTGAGTTTGTTCAGACCCTTGCAGGGCACCTGACAGTAGAGTGTTCCATCAGAGCAAATGTTAGTCACTTTGACATTGGTATACATGGCATCCACCTGGAAGAAGCAAACAGGGAGACTGAGGACAAATGCTTCCCTTGACCTCTCTAGGCAGTTCCCTGCACAGCCCGTCATGTTACATACTTGTGGTGGTTAACAGTCACTCTCAATGTGACAACTGAGAACCACAATACCTCTGAAGCATGCATGAGGGTGTTTCTAGAAAGGTTAAACTGAGTGAATACCTGGCATCATGTGGGTGGCATCATCCCACGGGCTGGATTCCTTCATTTCTGCTACCTAGCTGCAGAAGTAGGTGACAGGTACCCGCCTGCCCAGAGTCACAGCTCCCCTGCCATGGTGGACCACATCCCCTCACAGCACAGGCCTATAAACCCTTCTTCCTTCCAGTTGCTTCTGTCAGGTATGGTCAGCTCACAAATAATGACACGGAAACATATTGTTGTTTGTTTTTAAATCTCAAAGCATCCATTCCATTACCAGCCTTCTGTGTCTGTTAGGTGTCTGCTGGTGTGATAAACACCATGACTAAAGCAACTTGGGAAGGAAAGGGTGTACTTTACCTTGCAGGATTACAGTCCATCACTGAGAAAAGCCAGGGAAGGAACTCAAGGCAGGAACTGAAGCAGAGGCCATGGAGGAACGCGGCTTACAGGCTTGCTCTTCATGGCTTGCTGTTTTACACACCCAGGGACACCTGCCCACAGGTGGTGCCGCCCACAGTGACCAGGGCTCTGCACAACATCATCAAGCAAGAAAATACCCCTATAGGATAATCTGATGGAGGTGTTCTCTCAATTGAGATTTCCTCTTTCCAAAAGACGCTAGCTTGTACCAAACTGATATAAAATTAGCCTGCACAATGGGCTACTTGAATTTTAGTGATTCTCAAAAACTATAATCAACTTAAAGATTTAATCTTAGCCATTTTGAGAGTCAAATCACAATATATAAAAAAAAAAAAACAACTCATAGTTTATTTGTTAAAAGCCCCTTTCCCTAAATGTTTTTATCAAGGTTTTAAAATGGTAAGTCTGTTCTTTAGCACCCACCCTATTCTTTCAGTTGAATATTCTAATTTATTAGTTTGCTCATTTGGAGTACTAATGTCCAACAGGTTTAAAAAAATGTTCAAGCTAACAATAAATATTCTCATGGATGGAATTTTTCCTTGTGTTTTTTAATCTGTTTGGTTTTTTTTTTTTTTTTTTTTTTTTTGTTTTTTAAGACAGGGTTTCTCTGCGTAGCTTTGCGCCTTTCCTGGATCTCGCTCTATAGACCAGGCTGGCCTCAAACTCACAAAGATCTGCCTGCCTCTGCCTCCCAAGTGCTGGGATTAAAGGCATTCACCACCAACGCCCAGCGCGTTTTTTAATCTTTACAGGAAAATTTCATATAAAATTATTTCCACCTCAGAAATGGGAAAATAAGAAATTGAATCCTTATGAAATAATTACTAGGATTGGCTTGTCCTCTCCATGTACTCCTCCTCCTCCTCCTCCTCCTCGCTTTTCCCTAGTAAGGAGCTGCCATTTCCCCTTCTACCCCATCCTTGTTTTTCTAGTTACATGGTATCAGTTATTTGCCTAAAATCTTTATCTTTCTCTTTTGATGACTTTCTTTTCAGCTCCCTTCCTTCACTCTTTTTTTACAAGTGCATGTGTACACATGTGTGCCTGCATGTATGTATTCATATGTAGACCAGAGGTCGATGCCAAGTGTTTCCCTCAACCACTTCCATCTTACCTTTTGAGACAAGGGCTCTTGCTGGACGGATGGCATCACCCTGCCTTTGTTCCCCAGAGCTGGGGTTACAGACACACGGCCTGCAGCAGGCTTTTTTGCTGCTGTTCTGTAATACGTGCATGCTCGGATGAACTCAGTCCTCCTGCTTGCATGGTAAGCACCTTACCTACTCAGCCATGTCCCCAGACCCTGATGATTTACTTCTGTAGGAGGCATGTGCTCACAGATAACCACTCAGGATAGCCACTCCTTAACAGGAGTGTTAAGTATGCAGGGTTGTCTCTAAAGTAAGAAACGTACAACCTATTTTCTGCCCAGAAGGCTGGAAATGGAAGGCTGGTTAATAGCCTGGTGACCTCTGTGCTATCTGTAGGGCAGAGCCACATAGGCTCCCCCAGACCCTTATCTTGAGCCTATTTCTCTCAATCAATCCATAGAGTGGTCCTCCCCAGACTTTTATCATGAGCATTGCTTACTTTGAGCCTGCTTTCTCAGTTCATCTATAGAACCTATCTTTATGGAAGATGTCACTTGTTCTTTACAAGAGTTTCAATGTAGTCATGTTGTAAGCTTTGTTGTGCACATGGACTGAGTTAATTATTACCAGGAAACTTTTTTTTTCCAAATTGCGCTATGCTTAAATATGCCTATATTAACTACCCAGTGTCAGGTTTTCAAAGTTTGAACCAACATTGGCTACTGAGTCATATTGATCCGGACTTCCTTTTGCCTCTCCTGGATTGACACTCTGCTAGCCAGTGTTTGCAGAGGATCCCCACCCCACACCCATATACTTCACACTGAACAGTGACCACAGTGGTACCTGGAGATGAACTTCTAGCGATTTGTCACATATGGCCTTCAGGCAGGTGGCATTGATGTTGATATCATCTTCTCCTGAGGTGTCATACAGAACCACCAAGGGGATATCTGACTTGTCCAATATCTCCACAGCAAAGATTTTCCCACATGTTAATGATTCAACCACCTTCACAAGGTCAGGATCATCATTCAGAATCTCCAACCCTGGAAAACAGCAACTGCTTTCATTTCTACTTAGACAGAAGCATCATGGATGGACAACTTCATTGTCTATTTGACTGCTCATTAATGGTGCACTTTTAAATGGAAGTTTCATTTCACGATCTTCTTTCCCTTACACATCTGGAGATAAAGGGCACGGAGTAAACACTTCTTTAAGAGACACATCAGAACAGGATTCTTAACATAAGGAGGCTGATGACCAGCCAGAACTTTACCACAGAAGGAGCAGCCTTCAAGACATATGCAAATGTGTACGTAAAACAAGAGACTAACGTGAGCAAGAACCTGTCAATCATGTCACTGTCTTATCTTTCCGACATCTGGTTTTTTCAATTAAACTTGTATATCTACTTTTCTTATAACATTAATATCTATTACTGAAATTTGAAATACTCTCCTCCCCACCTTCCCCCTTCCTCCCTATTCATCACTGACTGAGGATACCACAGAATCTCTATTTATCAAAAGAAACTGATGTTGCATCCAACTCAGGCATCAGGTGCAATGTTGCAAATTATTCACTCTTTCAGTTCTTTGACAATTGGAATTCAACATAACACGTAGATGGCATCTCTAAGTTCATCTACTGAACTAAACAAGCACACCATTTCCTATAGTTGTAGACTAGAGGCCTCTTTTTTCTGTTTCTCTTTGAATGTGAGCTACAAGGCAGACTTCTACTGCTCTGCGCATTCTCAAGACTCAGGGTCGGAACTCTTCTCACACACTCTTGTCCTGCACGTGTGTGGACTCTTGTCCTGCACGTGTGTGGACTCTTGTCCTGCACGTGTGTGGACTCTTGTCCTGCACGTGTAATGTATCCTTTCCACACCAAAACCAATTTCACAATTTTGGATTGGCTCTTAAAAGCGCACTGGTTCATCTCAGATTCAGGCCCTTCAGAGACATAAGGTCTCGTCCTTGCTGGTGGGGACAGTGCCCCACCCCCTTTATTCTTTCTTGAGATAGGGTCTCACTCTGTAAGTCCACACTGGCCTAGAACTGACTACGTAGCCTGGGCTGGCCTCCGATTTGTGGTCTTAAGACTCTGAAATGCTGACATCACATGTGTGAGGTGCATACTCAGCTTAAGGGGTATTTCTGTAGAGGGCTCCTTTTCATGTAAGAACTATGATCTGAGGACTGGAGAGATGGCTCAGTGGTTATCAGAGCTCCCCACCCTTCCACCTACACTGGGAGGCTCACAACTGCTGGTAGCTCCAAGTATAGAGGAGCTGATGCCTTCATGTATACATGAGGAATACATACATTTTGTGCACATGTGTGTGTGTGTGTGTGTGTGTGTGTGTGTGTGCATACATACACACAGAGACAGCGACAGAGAGAGACAGAAAGAGAGAATTCCGAAAAAGGATTACGCCTTTCGAAGTGCAGGCCTCCCTGGTACCTGCCCAACGCCCTCACCCTCCCTGTGCCTTCCACACCTCCTCTTCCTGTCACCATGCGTGCGTGGCTCTGTGCTCCTGTAACGAGGAAAGGGCGAGAACCAACACATAACCCAGTCAAACTCAGCTTGGGTGCACAGGCTCGCTAGCAGAGTGCATCTCCACAGTCCATCTCCAGGGGAGGCCCTGCTAGCACCTGAAGCAACAGGAGTGAGCCCCATGATGTAGGGTTGTGTGGGCCTTTACTAAGACCAAACAAGACAAACACACACCCTTTCAAGTGGCTAGATGAACCTTTTAAAATAAAATACAATGAGCTATGTTCTATATAGTAAATACAACAAAAACATCGTCACATTTTCATCATTACTACATCTTAGAACACTTACATATGAATTCACTCACCGAACCTTTCAAGAAAAACATGTTACGAGCTGGGTGTGGTAGGCCACCCCTGTAACACCAGCACTGAGGAGGGAGGAGGGAGGAGCCGGAGGCCAGTCTGGGCTACACAGCGAGCATTTCCAAGTTGAAGAGCTGGACTGGTAACAGGTCTAAGAAGCCCCCTTACCTGCTAGCTTGCACTTGGTAGCTTGGAAAGACAGAGAGCAGAAGCGTGGGTTCAGTCTGTAAGCTCTGCTCTTCTCCACATTTTCACAAAAGCCGTAGTCCACGTAGCACACCTAAGTACAAGGCAAAGCCAGTCATGCCTGCGCCCACTCTTTATCATCCTCGTTAAAAACTACAACACACTGAAGTGGATTCACTTTATTCCATAATTGCCAAGTACCTCAGCTGTCTCCTCAAAGCCAAGGCTCCCTGATGCCCCCCCCCGCCCAGAAGACGACAGCAGGCTGGGCCTCAGGGTCCCATATTCCAGGCCCTGGTCTGCGACCTTGCCCCTTAGTCACCAGGAAGAGCAAGGCCAGACTCGGAGGCCTCACCTAGGCCACCAATGCTGCTGCTTCTCCCTATCTTCATCCAATGCTTGTACCCCCACCACACATCCTCTCCATTCTGAGGGGCAGCAGCTGTTTCCAGAGAAGCCATCAGTCCTGTGACACTGGCCACATGCTAGATCCCAAAGCAGCACTTGTGACAGTCTGCTCTCGGCCACTGTGCTACTTACTAGGGGCTGACATGTTTCGGTTGGGGGCAACAATGACGTCAGGCTGGACAATACAGAATTCTACTTTGGTTTTTTAAAGGAAACCCCAGTGTTTTCTTCTAGTGCACAAAGCTAGATCATGTCTTCATGCACCTTAGCAGAGGCCTAGCTCTGAGACAGAGCTGGCACTGGACATTCTTCTCCCTGTGGTGGTCAATTGTCACCTTCATATAACCTGCAATCACCTGGGAAGTGTCTCGGTGGGCCTACATCAGGGTAGCCTGTAGAATGTCTGTGGGGACTCTCTCAACTGCCTCAAATGACACAGGAGGACCTAGGCTCCAAGTGGCAGCACCATGCCCTGGACTGTATAAAAGCGGAGGACCTGCTCAGCACCAAGCATGTGTGCATTCATTCCTCCCTGTTCTTGCCTCAGACGGACTAACTGCTCTGTTCTTGCCTTAGCTCTCTTTCTCCTGAGCTGTCTCTTGTCAGGATACTTCATTACAGCTACAGAAGTGTGACTGGAACACACACCATTAGCACAGAGATGACTTTTACAGCACACACAACTCTGCTGAGAAGTCCTGAAGACCACAAGTCTCCTCCTCTACTTTCTAAGACAAGGTCTCACTATGTAGCCTGCCTTGCCTGGGACTCATTCATATAGGCCAGGTCGGAGTTCTGCCTGCTTCTGCCTCCCAAGCTATGAAAGCTTTTTTTTCCCCTTAGTAACTAGAAACTGAGTTTTACCATCATGGGTTTAGAATAACTAAGAATCTGACACTGCTGAAAACCTACTATGCTTCCTTAAAGAAAGCACATGACAGTTATTAAATATAAAATACAAAGCAAACAACAAAGGGCAGGCAGAGAGTTGGCTGGAAAATACTCATCAACAGCAGAAAAGGAGGTACATGTGCTGGCAGAAAGTGAAGGTAAATTCCTCCACAGCAGAGCGTGAGGAAGAAAAGGGGCAAAGAGCCCTCCAACTCCAGAGCACGTGGTGAGTGTGCCTGGCTGCTGTGACAAAGCCTCCCTCTTAGGAAATGATGCTGGATCCTGGTTGCCGGCGGAGTCCAAAGGATCAGCAGTTGGCCACTTCAGTGAACAAGTCCACCTTCCCACTTCATTTCTTCCTCTCACAGGCCTCAAGACTCAGGTAGCTCTCATTTTCATTAACAGCAATCTACAACTGCAACTTGCATTTGTTCTTCCTGAACCCATGGTATATACTCTGAAGACAGGATGTAGACTGTGAGAGATCCAGACTCCAGAGGAAGTCAGGCCATGTTGCTAGCCTACCAACTATTCTGGAGGGCTCCAAAGTCTTCCAGGGTTTGTCCGCAGCTGCCTTCTTTATTGATCACCACACTGTATTTTTGCTGTGGTGCTTGCTAGTAGGGGTGGATTTTTGTTCTGTGGTACTGGAGACTGAGCTCAAGGCCTAATGCATCCGAGGCAGGTGCTATATCACTGAGTTACATCCTGTAACTGAGATGGGTTCTCACAAAGTTGTTGCCCAGGCTGGCCTTGAAATTGTTCCCTCCTGCCTCAGCCTCCCAAGTAGCTGGATTACATGCCTGCACCACCCGGTCCAGCTGGTAACATATATTTATATGGCAACCACAATTCACAAAACACTTGTCCCTGGATAGGCCCATGACTCTTCCACCTCACCCTGTGTTCTTTGCTCTAGGACAGCATTTCAGTGAGCAGGCACCCAGCGCTTCCATTTCTGGTTCTCTGGCACCATCAAGTGGCCACAGATCTCAGTATCACCCGAGTAATAGTGCCTGCACACTCCTCCTAGCTTCCAGAAGTCCTGGAGCCTGATGATGGGACAGGACAAGGACTCAAGAGGATAGAGGGTGACCCTGGGAGCAGCCCAGCTCAGGCTAACACACCGAGAGAAGAACAGAAGCTCTCTGTGGGGACTGCTTCCTCAGGAACAGCCTGCTTGAAGCTGCTGACGAGCCCCTCGGTGCTGAGTGTAGGGCAATGCCCTTCTGGTTAGATCTGAGTCCTGCCCCCCCCAGAGCACTGCAGAGGTGTCATGACTACCACTGACATAAAAGCTGACGGGACAGCTTCTACAGACACCACCTTCACCTTTCTGGGGAAGTCACACAGGATACGGAAGGACAATGAGAAGCCAACAATCCTACCTGAAAACCCATAACGTATCTACCTCATGCTAGACAAAACTGAGCTTGCCTTTATCTTGTTCTCGTCAGTGGAGATGATCTGTGCGCGTAACCAGGCATCTTCCTCTGCGTTGACCGCCAGCAGCTGCCCCACGTGCACGCTCTGGATTGGTGTGACTTTGGGGTTCTTACTGTAATACTCCTTCATCTCATCTTCCATCAGTTCCTGAGCGGCGGAGTAGTCTTTGCCTACATACCTGGATTGACGAGACCCATTAGGTATCACTGGTGCTCCTACCTCCCCGGCAGCCAACCCTTCTTCCAGTTTCACGCTGCTCACACAGCAGGGGAGGAACTGTGCTTAGGGAAGATTATTGCAAGTGCAGGAAGACAGCACTCTGGAGATCACTGCCGAAGGTAGCAATGTTTGGCAGTCTGAGAATGGGGGGTGAAAAGCCGGCATTGAAGGCCCCGGGGAGGGAGGAGGAAAGGTGCATGGAGACACCACAGGTCAGAGGAGCCCTCCAGAGATTGACTGAGGCTGCTGAGATCTGTATGGACTACTGAAAAAAAAAGAATCAGGCAGATAGTTTGACCCTGGCCGGGGCTGCACCTCAGAATTCTCAAGCTTTGGAAAGCAGGGAAACTACCAAAAAAGAACAAAATAAGGCTGAAGGTGTGTGTGGCAGAGCCATTCCCTGGCCTGTGCCAGGCCCTGGGCTGCTACATCTCTAGCCCTGCAAGACAGACAAACATAGCAATGCAATGCCCCCCAAAATCTTTAAAAATTTGAGCAAATTTCAACAAAATGTTGAGCTAATATCTCAGAGATGACATGCTCTGGCTGTCTGTCTCTAAAATGTCTATCCTGAGAAGTAGTCTTTTCAAACACACCCCAGCCTTTCCTACATGTCATGCTGTCCTTTGATCCAGTGTGTTTTCAAAACACATTTCTATCTTGTCTACCATGAACAGGGTGTTTTCTTGCCTTAAGGGCCTCATTCCAGGATGCTAGATCTGGAAAACCAAGTCTTGCTTATAAAATTACAACATCTCAGCCACACAATGAAGCCTGTCAGCTGCACGAGCCCCCAGCTACCCAGTCAAGGAGGCGAGGGAGTCACAAGAACCCTGTTTCTTGTATTGCTCCAGTTTGTACCCAGGGCCTCAGGTGACTTGAGGAAACTCTAAGAAACTGCTCCATGTGGTCTTCGTAACTATCAGCAGGACAGAAGATGGCCCGGCCAACCTTCCTGTCACTAGAGAGAAGGGTGAAAGCTAGAAAGCAATTTTACACAAAGTGCAAAGAATGCATCTTTGGAGACAATGGCTATTTTTAGGATGCAACTCTCCATGTACTCTGTCTCTGAACTGTTAGATACTTTGTCAAACTCCATCACTTGCATTTACTGAGTGCAGCCAATGTTAAGGAGAGGCTGAACGTAGGCCTCCACTGGGCTCTAGTCTCCTGGGAGCCTGGGACCTGCTAAGAGTGCCTACTCTGAGGTGGTGATGGAGTCTGCTCAGTACAAACTCCTGGCAGGGCTCCCGGGAGTTGCAGCTGCCTGTGCTCTCAGGAACAGCCAGTAGAGAAGGACGGCTGGGTGAGAGTTCCAGGTGAGGACAAGGGAGGGTGCTACAGCTGGGTGAGAGTGGGCAGGAGCAAGCACAGGTTCTACACTGTCTCCAAATTACCTGAGGGAGGGGACAGAGAACGGAGTACAGATCAACCCCAGCATGCTACCAGCACAAAGCTTCACCTGCATCCAATACCCCATATAAACCACAGCCCTGCAAAGAGCCTTCCTGACGGCGGAGCCAGGAGACTAGCCAGGTCTGGTTGTCTCCTCAGCCTCGGCCTTCTCAAGGCCTGGAGCTTTGATGCTGCCAGGCTCTTCCTTCTGAAAGGACTTTGATTGGGGCATTCTTTGGGCTTTCCTAGCTCAGCTATGGGTTCTGGGCAGTTTGGGGTGGGGGGACTGGGTTCTGTTTGGCTTCCATGTTCTCCCCCTCTACCCAGCCCAGGTCAACACTGATGGTGATCCAGGGCTTCACGGATACAGGTTCCCACTGCAGGAAGCAGCAAATTGCAATCTTTCTAAATTTTCTGTGTGCATCATAGTTTTCCTAAAAATCTAATACAAGAATTCACAGTTAAGCTGATGTTTTCAGTTCTAGCTCTATCATTAGACTGTTAGGTGAAGGATACTCGTTCCACACAATGACATCTAAAGGCTCAAGCCAGCAGGGCACCTCTAGCTCATCTGAGACATATGGTGAAGTTAGCTACCCTCACTTTTTAGGACAGCTGCACAGTCCTAGATTGATGGCTGGTCCTGGTCTGAAAGGGGCTTGCTGTTTACAGGTTGGATAGAAATGTAATGTTTTTGATACAGTTGCCATTATGCTAATGATATGATTTTTCTAAGTTCATATTATCATTCCAATTGAAGAACTATGAGTTCTACTTAATACATATCAGTACATTACTGCACTTCACTACAACCCCTAAGGATGCTATTCTTCCTTCATTCAACAGCATCCATGCAAAGAACAGTCAAGAGACAACACTGGGCGAGCACCTTAATGACCAGGAATGCCGACTTGCCTGATAACCACGTCATTGGTGTTGCTCAGCTCAACCACCAACACAGACGGGGAGGCCTCGGTAGGAATCACCAGAGGCGGCACAGTGACGTCCTCCACAGAGTCACCAGCATTTTCAGCCATGTTTTTTTCTATCTGCAAATACTCTTGTTCAATCATGGACTTGATGTCAAAATCTCCTTGTGCCTGCCCTTCATCCTTTAAGATCTTGTCAGCGGGCAGTGGGAGTTTCGCATAGAGAATTGCCTTCTGAGCATTTCCAGAAATGTAGCTTATGGTGCACACATCAGAGAGTGAGGCAAGATTTTTTAAGGCATCCTCCGGGAATTTGACTTTGTACGTGTCCTCAAATGCTTTGGGGAGTGCACTTGCCCAAAGGCCACTCGAGTATTTCACCAGCAGCTCTGCCACCTTCTGCTTGACATCTTCCATCACTGCTGGGCTCCCTTTCGATGGCACCTCCTGCTTAGGAGCAGGCGGCGGCGGCGGTGGCGGCGGCGGGGACGGGAGCTCCTTCTCAGGGTCCTGCTCACTTCTCAAGGGCTGCTCTCTCTTGGCAGGATAAAGAAGTAAATCTTGACCACCACCACAAGGTTTTTCCACCTGAACATTTTAAAGAAAGCATATGATAGATATTTCAGTGGCTATGAGAAACCTGAAAACACAGTAATATATTTCATATTTGAGAAAAGCACTGTTTCATCATGATGCAAAAAAGTGTCAATGTTCTTTTGAATGCATCACCTAACAAATGACATGAGCCACAGTTCAGAAACAACCAGGGAGAGGAAAGGCATCGTTTCACTCAGCAGACAGTTAAGACTTAAACCTCCACAGGGGATCATGAGGCTTCTGCCCTGGTAGTGTTTCTCTGCTAAACTCAGAGGCAACCTTGCAAAACCCACTCGATCCAGGGTGAGATGGCATTATGTCAGGAACACACCAGGAGGAAGGATCTCAGCACAGCAGGAGTACTTACTGCCTTCCCTCCTCAGCTCTCCACGTGTGGGTTCTTTGTAAAGATGCCCCAGAGACAAGGTAGTCTGAGCACTCACCACAGCAGAAAGGGAACTGAAAGCATTCCCATCCTGAGTCCTGAGGAGCTTGTGGGGAAAAGACCATCAGGTGTCATCCGGCCTCTGACTTTACAGGCCTGAAGAGGCATGCCCCAGGAACTGATGACCTCCAATTCTAAGCCCTTCCACTGACAGACCAGCGTTGGCAACTGCCAGCCTCCTGCCCAGTGAAGTTCCCAACCCGTGAGCTAAGACTGGCCTTTGGAGTTTAATGGCTGACAAATCCGAAGAGTCATTTCGCGTGTGAATGTCCTATGAGCTTCAGTGTTCATGAAGCCTCCCTGGCTTATGTAACCTATGGCTGCTTCACACTCTAATGGCAAAGTCACGACAGGCCAGGTGCCAGTCATGCAGCACTGCTACATTTCTGAGCCTCCAAAGCCTAGACACACACTATTTAGCCTTTCATAAAACCAGATTCCTCACCTTACCCTGACTTCTGATTCACGGCCTTCTGGGATGATCCTTGTTATCAGCTGCATCTGGCTATTCCTCAACTACAATTTAAATCCTTAGAAGAATCGACTAGGGTGTTAAGTTTATAGGAAACCGCCTAAGACAACAGATTGCTTCCAGTGTTACTGTTGTTTGCTTCTTGCATTTTGCTTTAGACAGGGCTACCTGCAGCCTAGGCTGGCCTTAAACTCATTAGACAGCATAAACTGGTTTTAAACTCCTGATTTCTCCTCCCTCCCTCCATCCACCCTTTACCCCCTTCTGAGACAGGGTCTCTCTACATAGCTCCAGTTGTCCTGGAACTATGTAGCCCAGGCTGGCCTCAAACTCAGAGATCCACCTGCCTCTGCTTCCTAGATCTGGGATTAAAGGTGTGCGCCACCACACATGCCAGGCCCTCTGATCCTCCATTTCTTAAGAGTTGAGATTACAGAATACTTCTGCTGACTGGCCAGCTTACTAATGAAGAATATGACTTCATTTACCTCACTTTTTACACACAGTTTAGGAAGATGGATCAGAAATGCATATGTACAAAGACAATGCCAGGGAAGACTTTCAATAAACCAAAAGACATGGTCAATATGACATTAAAAGATTCCTTTTGGAGCTAGGCATTGGGGCATTCATTTCTAATCTTAGCATTTTGTCAGTGGAGGTAGGAAGAGTTCAAAGTTATCTTTATCCACATACTAAGTTTATGAGGCCAGCCTGGGCTACAGGAGATTATGTCTCAAAAAACAAAACAAGCAAAAAAAACAAGATTCCTTTTGTCTGATTACATGTTCTTCATGATGCAAAGGAAGTGGGGAAACTGACCTAAGTATAAAGCCCTGGGTTTTCTTCCCTATTCTTTTGCCAATGTGTGCTTAAGTTTCAATGACTCAAGAAAAACTCCCAGACTTTGAAAAGCCCAAGAAGTGATTCACTCACTGCAAGTGTACCCGCTGCAGGCGTTTCCGGTGCGGTCCCTGCCACAATTTGTGTACCTGCTGTTAAGGTGCTCCATGGCTCATCAACTCCTTACATCTGAATTCTTATTTCTTTCTAATTGTCTTCCCAGTGCTGGGGAATGAATTGGAGCAAGCCTTTTAGCATTAAGCAGCATTCTCAGCCCTTCTCTATTCTGAGACAGGGTCTGCTATGTAGCCTGAGCTGGCCTTGAATTTGTCATCTTCCTGCCTCAACCTCTGAAGCAAGGATCACAGGACCAACATGCCTGGCTTTAAATCTGCAATTTTAAAATGTCAGTCTGTGCTGTGCCTTAGCATGCTGGATACCACATCAGCATGTATGCTGAGCATCCAGGGGAGACTGGAGAATATACTTCCTGGACAAATGAAAAAGAAAGAAACAATGCTGTGAGTGTCACATGTATGGGACCTCAGCTGGAGTAATTCGAGACACGGCAGTCTTCCACATCCAAAGCCAGAGGAGGCTGCTGGTCTGCCTGTAAACTCTCTTTAGCCTTTACCCACCAACCTCTCCTTAATTCCTTCTCTCAAGTACATGGTGGGCTAGCTAGTTCAGCAGAGAAAAGGATATAAGCCTCAGTCCACAACTGCATGTGTCCCCATATAACCCCTAAAAGGACACAGTTTTCAGTTTTATGATGCTTTTATTTCTAAGGAAGTTACCTGAAAATATAGGACACTTCAACATTTATTTGGTCCCCATTCCCCACCTGCTCCCATGCCAAGCCTCTACTTATTCCTGTGTGTTAAGTATGATGAGAAGTGATGACCTACAGTAACTCCAGCAATGGTCTGTGCACAGTCTTTGCACACAGCCAGTGGAGTGAGCTCTTCCAAGCAGGAACCCATTTTTGACAGAAGTTATGGACAACTTATCCACTTAGTAGAAGTTGGTCTAAGGCAAAAGCACAATCCTATTTTCTCTAGTTTTTATTCAAAAATAATCTGTGGTTTTCAGATAGTCTCATGTAGCCCAGACTGGCATGAAATTTGTTATCCATCTGATGACCTTGAACTCCTGACCCTACCTCTACTTCTCAAGTGCTAAGACTATGGGTCTTCCGGAATAATCTTAAAAGTCATCCAGAACAGTGTACTCGTCTGTAGCATCAAACTTTGCCAGTTGGCATACAAAGTGAATAGCAAGAATGGACCCAAAGTCCAGGCAACAGTCAGGAAATGACCTGGACTAGTAGATGGCTCCTTCAGCAGTCTGTGCTTTTGTCTAAAGTAACCACTCCCTGTTCTATGACTTTCTTTAGTGTAAGCTCCAGTGAAATTGTAGTGGGTTCTTCCTTAATGCAGATGAGCCTGGGTGTATTCAGGGAGCTATGGCTATAGACTGCTTCCTTATTTCAAAAGGAAGTTGAAGGCCTGAACTTATCTCTTCTTCAACTGTCTGGCCTGTTGACCTAACTTCAGGAACACCCCAACTAGCTAGTTAATGCAGACAGCATTCAACATTTGAGGCAAATGTATTCCCTGCTAAGTGTGGTGACATGGAGAACATGCTTGGACCAATACTTCACTAACCAACCTTTGGAGAATGGCTTAGGGCAGTGGTTCTCAACCTTCCTAACCTGCGACCCTTTCATTCAGTTCTTCATGTTGTGATGACCCCAACCATAGAATTACTTCATTGCAACCTCATAACTGTAATTTTGCTACTGTAATATATTGTATTGTAAAATCTGTGTTTTCAGATGGTTCTTAGGCGACCCGTGTGGATGGGTCTTTGACCCCCAAGGGGGTTGAGATCTACAGGCTGAGAGCCACTGGCTTAAGGGTTTCTCAGTTCAAAGGGGAACATACATGGAAGACATTATTTAGACTTAAAAAATTAAAAATATAATTTTTAGCTCATTTGTTTTCAAATGTCCTACAGATGGAAACTTGCTTTTCCTGGTACTCTTCTCTGACTTCTGTCTCCCACAAAGCCTGGCATCTCTACTTCTCAGGCAATGGGCTTAAAAGGAGACCTAGTTCTCTCCCCCTACCCTCCAAGTCTCCCCAAAGCTAAGGAACCATGGTTATACTGGGTGTGTGATGTCTCCTCTTTTCTGTACTCTGGGCCCCATGTCACAGGGCTTAGAATTTACACATGGGCTCCTATTTCAGCTCCCAACACAGAAACATGTCTTTTTACAATTTCCTGCACATGACAGCCAGGAAGCCACTTCTAGTCAATTTCTCAGGAGAGGACCTTTATAACGTCTGGTTCCTCTGGCCCACCCGATTCAGACACATCCCTGGGAAGGAATCAAAAGCTCCCCTCCCCCACCGTGGGCAAAGACAGCATCTGACCAGTACTTCGTCACCTTTTTGTTTCGTAGCTTTGACTCTGGATGTCCACCCTGCATCAGGCTAGTGATGGGACCTGTCATGGCCTGTATCTCCACATAAGATGCCTCTCAACCTCCCTACAGGAGAGATCAGTGATGTAATGACATTGACACTCTGTACCACAGAGATAAGCCACCTTCTGTGGTGACCTGGATGATTCTATGTCAAAGACGCCTGAAGTCTGCTAAGCTAACGAGTTCATTCTACTCAGCTTCACTGCTGACTCATTTGGAACCACAGATCGCCAGGCTCCTGTAAGCTTCCAGGAGACACATCAGGTTTGGTGGGTGTAGGTCCAAAGACAAACCATCAACTTCCTTGGACAGCTGTGTGTTCATCCAGATGAGGACTCATCCTCTGCATCCTGAAGCAGGAGAATCTTCTTTCCTTCTGGTTTTCCCTGGGAACTTAGTCTTTAGAAGCTCACCTGCCAAGAGCACAGCAGAGGCCTCTGAGGCTGTTTACTGTTCCTATGGAATTCGAACTTCCTTTAGGGTTCTAGAAGAATCTAGTAACAGCCAATTAAACTGAGATTTCCCACACCATCTATATGGGTGCAGCTCTGTTGCCATGGAGTAGCAATTTCATGCTGATGCTTCATATAATGTTCCAAACTTTATCTTATATGGCTATCATTCAGTTGAAACTCCAAATGTTGTAATAAATGCCTTTATTCATCTATAGATCTACTTTCTAGCCCTCCAAACATTCAGCAATGGTTATGGGCTCAAAATGAATCAATGCTAACAAAAAGAAACCAGTTTAAAAATTTTAAAGTCTGGCCTTGGTAGCAAAAGAAAGAACCTCAGTGCCTTTTCTTGACAAGACAGTCTGTCACTGGTCATAAGCCTGCACCCTATGCTCACTTCACAGGAGGACTGGTCAACTGACTCCTTAACAGACAGCCTCTCTGTGCTAATGGTGAAGCTGGATGGAAGTCTGAGCTGAGAGGTCAGGGGAGAACCAGTGGTGTCACTGAGCCACAATGACGACAGACTGAGACAATGGGAAGCAGGTGGTGTTGTGAGGGGAGGGAGGTACTGTGTTCAAGGAGAGCCAGAGAGCAGTGAACCCAGCACAGTGCAGCCCACAGCACACAGCCCACACATCTCTGAAGCAGCACCCCACACTAACAACCCCAGGCACGGTGCTGAAAGGAGCAGGACTTCCCGGTGGAATCTGTTTAAGAAGCATGGCTGGCAGCACATCCCACAGGAACTTAGGGTGATGTCCGTTCTCCGCCGCAGCTGAAACCTCTGCCATCCACAAGCCATCTATTCAGAGAACCTTTCTCCACAGCCCTGAAGGTGGCTGTAGAGACAGCCTCCTTCACTGTCTACTCTCTCACCGGCATGTCTACCTGACACTTCTCACTGATGCTCTCTCTAGACACACACTGGCACCATTTCAACAAGGATAAACTCCATGGAGTCTTGGCCCGAACTCAAGCCACTTGCTCACACATTTGGAAGATAATGGAGTCTTCCAAATACATCTACAGAACTTTCTAAAATGCTTCTGACTAGGAGCTGGGACTCTGTGCACTGGGCTTTTCTCTTGCTCTCATTACCTGTGACAGGGATGAGGAAAGGAGAGGAATCCTTTTCAAGGTGGCACCAATGTTCACATTAGAGTTGCAGTCCCTGCTTCTTCATCTAGAACCTTCTCCACTTAGTACCATCTCCTGATTTCACTGAAGTAACTTCCTCTGTAGGACTTGCTGGGCAACCCCCTGCTTCAGCAATGGCTTTGTCTGCCGTGAGGCTGTGCTATGGTTTCTGATGCTCTGCTAAGAGCTGCTTTCTGTAATTTATCTCATTTAATTCTCACAACAACCCTATGACAAGTAGAATCAGTTATCTCACTGAACAGATTAGGGCTTTAGAGGGTGGTGTGTAGGCCAGAAGTTGTACAGCTAAGAAACACCACCCCTAAATGTGCAGCAGAGGCCTCAGGGATTGTTTACTGTCTCCATGGAATTAGAATTTTCTCTAAGATTCTGTAAGAATGTAGTATTCAATTAAGATAAGCATCAGTATGGGCACAGTTCTGTTCCCATGGAGTAGCAATTTTGTGTTAAGGCTTTAAATCATATTCCAACTCAATTGTGATTTAACCTGTTTTGTATCCTTCAGGCCTGTGGGTAGCTCATGGATAGAATGGCACACCATTGCTCATCTTCTCTGTTCATTCTGCCATGTGCCAGTTCATCTTTCATCTAGCCAAAGGTCCGCTGAGACTTAGAAGTTGTACCAATGTGTTCACCAGGACTTCCTTTTGGTGATAAAAAACTGGGAACCAGATTCCATTTCTAAAGATGGCGGTGGACACTGCCAAGCCATCCACTTCCCTTTCACAGCTGCTTCTGCTGGCAATAGATGTGGGTTGTGACTGACACTGGAAGGGTGGGGTAGTGACAGTATTCACACATGTTCCACTTCCCGAGGGGTCCACATTCGTTTACAAACAGGCTTTTTTTAAGGCAGCCATTTTGCACGGGCTGAAGGGAATTGTATTCTATCCAGCAATGAATTCTACAATTACATTAACACAGACTTCTGCACACAAGAGCACAAACCGTGCCGTGCCACCTATAATGAGGAAACTGCTGCTGCCTCTGCCTTCTCAGACGTTGTGCAGATTGTAGGACTGCTTCCGGGTCAGAGGTCTTGCAGTACTAACTAATAGTGATTTCATGGGTTAGAAAATAATACCCAAGAGAAACGCATAGGAGCTGTTAATAATTAGTGTCATCAGGCATTTCCAACTACTCATGACACCTTACATTCAGTAATATTATGTTGCCAATCACAACATATCACCTTCTGTAACTAAGGTCGGGTGTGCCAAACATGGACTATTTCTCTTGGTGGTTCCAAGGCTGGCTTCCAGTAGGTCTGGAGGCTGTGAGTACATCTGACCTGGCTCAAAAGCCTAACCTCTCAGCTCTGCACCCAGGTCTCAGCAGGTTTCGGTCCAATCCCAACTGTTCAACAACAGTCCCTGCTGCAAGAACTGCAAGTCAGTCAGAGGCCAGGATCCTGGCGACCTCAGAGCAGGGACACCGCTGCCACTGGTGATGATGACTCTTTATGAAGCTAGCTGATTTCTGCTCAGTTCTTCAGCCTCCTCTTGAGCCACTGTCTTCTTAAATTTCCTGAAAATAGTGTTTCCTGGTCTCTGACTTGGTATGAGCTGTTCCTTTGGTGTCCATCACTCAGTGTTAGGGTCTCACCTAACAGCAGCCTCCCTGAGTCCCTTTCCTCACCTGCCACCCCACACGGAGTCCTTCTGTGCACTCCCTTCCTGGGCAGCCATCCTAACTAGTACAGGCCTAGCATTGTCTGTCCAAATGAGGAGTTTCCTCCCTGGACAAGAAGTTCCATGGGGCAAAGATGTGTCTTGTTTTCTGTTTTATCCTTAGCACCTAGTTCAGTGGCTGGCAGAGTGCTTGGTAACTGCCAGTCAGGTCCAACAGTTTAGAGCATCCTGCCTAGAGCAGCCAGGGGATGTTACTGCCCTTCCTCTAGGCCCTGATGGGGACTCCCCACAGCTAAGATAAGTACTTCTCCACCATTTCCCTCCCAACTGTCTCAAACCATGAACTTGTCATCACTGTGACTTTTCAGTCTCTAGACCAGCACACCCTCTGCTACTTGAGCGACCCTAAAGGTTAAATGTCAGCAACCCAGCATTGGAGTCTTACTAGAATCCTAGCACTCAAGGAGCTGAGGCAGGAGGACTGCTGTGAGTTCAAGACTAGCCTGGGCTACAAAGTGATAACAATATCCTGTCTACAAATAAAAACATCCATAAGAATGTGTCTCTGGGTGGTAGAACTACAGGATATTCATATTCTTTTAAATGCAGAGTTGGTGTTTATTAGGAGAAAGTTAACACCCACTTAAAATGTGGGTAGACAAGACAAGAGATGCCTAAGTATCTTAGCACTAGCTAAATATATATATATGACTTAGGGACTTTTGAAGTTATATTGTTGAAAGTATATAATGCATAATTGAGTTCAAAGCTTAAGCAAAGTTTTAAAATTAAGTAGAATTTAGAAAGTAAATATGGCCCAGGTATGGTAGCAAGGATATTTGTATTTCTGTAACTTGATTTCTAATATTTTCCATATATTGTTTTATACAGGTGGAGAATTTTTTTAAAAACGAAGAAAAATAATACATTTAGATTTGTTCTTAAGTTATGGTAAGTCACAGAGCAAGGGCCTGTTTCTAATCCCAGACATTCTGCATTGCCTTTGAGTCTGATGTTGGTTGACTGATGTTGGTTGGGGTAACACAACCTCAGGCATGCTATCAGTGTTTCTGCTCTTCATGGAGGTGAGAATAAAGGCAAGAAAGGGACTATAAGCATGGTGCAACTGTTTAAAGCCAGGGAGAAGTGACCACAGAATAACTGAAACAGTTAAAAGTACTCTGACGTTAAAAACTAGGTATGAAAAGCATCAACAGACACCCAAAGGACTAGCAGTCTATGGGCTCCTAGACCCTCTGTCTTCCACCAGCACCTCACACTGGCAGTCCTACTCAGTCTAGATAGTCCTACTTAGTCTAGATAGTCCTACTTAGTCTAGACAGTCCTTCTCAGTCTAGACAGTCCTTCTCAGTCTAGACAGTCCTACTCAGTCTAGACAGTCCTTCTCAGTCTAGACAGTCCTACTCAGTCTAGACAGTCCTATTCAGTCTAGACAGTCTTTCTCAGTCTAGACAGTCCTACTCAGTCTAGACAGTCCTACTCAGTCTAGACAGTCCTACTCAGTCTAGACAGTCCTTCTCAGTCTAGACAGTCCTACTCAGTCTAGACAGTCCTTCTCAGTCTAGACAGTCCTACTCAGTCTAGACAGTCCTTCTCAGTCTAGACAGTCCTACTCAGTCTAGACAGTCCTTCTCAGTCTAGACAGTCCTTCTCAGTCTAGACAGTCCTACTCAGTCTAGACAGTCCTTCTCAGTCTAGACAGTCCTACTCAGTCTAGACAGTCCTACTCAGTCTAGACAGTCCTACTCAGTCTAGACAGTCCTACTCAGTCTAGACAGTCCTTCTCAGTCTAGACAGTCCTACTCAGTCTCGACAGTCCTACTCAGTCTCGACAGTCCTACTCCTCAGTCTAGACAGCCCTACTCAGTCTAGACAGCCCTACTCAGTCTAGACAGCCCTACTCAGTCTAGACAGTCCTACTCAGTCTAGACAGCCCTACTCAGTCTAGACAGTCCTACTCAGTCTAGACAGCCCTCAGTCTAGACAGCCCTACTCAGTCTAGACAGTCCTACTCAGTCTAGACAGCCCTACTCAGTCTAGACAGTCCTTCTCAGTCTAGACAGCCCTACTCAGTCTAGACAGTCCTTCTCAGTCTAGACAGTCCTACTCAGTCTAGACAGTCCTACTCAAAGCCAAGAGAGGTACTGATAGGGAGTGAATTCTGTAGTTCTGCTTCATGCTGACCACTCCTGACTGGGCCAAAATGATCATGAGGTACAGATGGATCCAAGTGCTGAAAACATAACAAAAAAGTTGGTTGCTTCAGTAACCTAAAATTTAAGAGGAAACCATTCATTTTAGGCAACAGCCTAACATCAACAGGATAGATAGATACTCTTGCCAGGCAGAATATTCTGGGACTCTGTGGACATGCAGAGCAGTAAACATGAAAATTTCTCCAGAAGTAATAAACTGAGCTACAAAAATGCTAATAATTATCATCAAGTATAAAGCAACCAAAAGGTAACATATGGTTTATTCTTTTCTTAAATATATGCTATAAAGAATTTCTTATCCAAATCCAGCAGGCAGGTTGCCTATGTACCTTAACCATAAAAAGCTCTACAGCCATTAAAAATTTTACTATAAAGTATGTGATTATGGATTTTTTTTCAAATCAAGGGATGGTATGCATCCAAGATGGACTGAAACTCAGGCCATCAACTAGTAACAAGCTCCTCAGGAGTAAGGTGGCTGAGGGGACATCAATACCAACATACCGCATTCAGGGAGACTCTTCCCCAAATGAAGGGAAACAAAATTCCCATCTTAAGAACAAGCCCTGTATTTTAAACACCACAGGCAACGTTCTGCAGAACATTTGTTATTCCTGCACTTCCCAGGAAATGGAGCAGAGTCTCCAGAGCCTCCTGACATTTCTCTTTTCCCTGTTTCACATGGAATATTCTAACACTGGTCACTCTGCCCTAACCATATTCCCATAGCTATTTACCTCACCAGACTTAACCTCCATGCTTCCAGCCCTAGGGAAGTGACTGGCATGGCAGTGTGGTGTGAATGGAGAAGGAACAAGCAGGATGGATGGGTGGAAGGAAGGATGACTTCTGCCTGGAACTGGGCATTAGACTCAGAGGCAACAACAGTCTGTGGGGAAAACAGTGACAAAAACACATGCTTTTCTGAGGTCAGGTGCTTCGAGGATGAGCCAACATGTACTTTCTCCAATTGGCTTGGGGCCAACATGTATGTTAAAGAAAGCCCTCTTTCAAAACAAACATACGCCTCAAGTAACTGATTCTACAAACGGAACCAGGTGGTACTGCTGAAAGGCAGGACAGCTGCATTTTGAACAGACTCTATCTTCATAACTAAGAAACATCTAGAAGTGCTTGGGTGTAAGAGTCTAGCTGTCTCTATCTCTGGCTGGACTGTTTTCTAACCAACTGTCCTGATCCACCATCTTATTACAATCACTGACTCTGAGCAGAGGTGGGTAGAGAGCACTTTCAACCTAAAGCTTCTACCACGATGGGGCCTGTATAGGTCTCAAATGTGAGTACAGTATCAGTTCCAACAAAGTTTATGTAAAAACAATGAGCACAATAACAAATTTGTTCCACCTGAAAGTATTGAAAAATGCTCAAGATTACGCATGTACAAACTGAGACTAATACAAATTATTACCAGTAAGTGCTAAAATGGCAGAACAGTCAATGTTTATTGGCAGAGGTTCAATCAACACACAGTAGTACACAGACTAGGTTATCAACTACTAACCACACCTAAAATGAAGACAATTGGTAAAGCACTTCCAACCTCGGCATCTTTCTCAAAGGATTAAGAAGCCATGTGTACTAATCTTAGAGACAGACCAGTGCAACAGCACCCATGAAGCACTCTGCTCCCATGACTAGGGACTTGGGACCTGCAGGCCGGGCAGGGAGGGGCAAAGGAAGGGAAGAAGAAGGAAACACGTACCGTGCAAATGTGAGGCCAGTGTTCAAACTGCTGTAAAACTCCTTGGTTAAGGTCTTCTTTATAAAACTCTTTGTAAAAATGTGGAAGCTTAGATATCCAAATGCCATTGTTATGCTTGTCTAACATTTCCTTTATGCGGTTTTGAACCTCATCCAGCTTATTAGTGTAAGAGGCAGGAGGCGTGACATTTGGTTTCTCAACAGTCTGATTTAAATTATCTTTAAATTAAAAGAATGATAGCATTAATAGATTATCCCATTACCTAGCATTTGTGTCTCTGACTTTGCTATGCTATGGGCTTATGTGGCCAGGGATTTTAGAAGATTGTGGGATTAAGCTGAGCAGCACTGAGGACCACCTCACCCTATTACCCCTGAATTTTATCAGCAGAGCCAAGACACCTCCAACAAGGGAACTTACCCCTTCATTTTGCAAGGGTGCTTTATAGTTTACTTTGAGCATTAGGGCAATCTTGCTGGGTAAATATGTTTTACTATTTAATGCTTTTCTAACTGCAACTAAGGGATGCAACATTTTAGACAATATAAGTGTATGTGCAGTGTTCAACTGAAAGTTATAGTAAGTTATAATTTTGTTCCAGATGGCATAAAAATGCCTTAGCAGGAAGAGTGAAGGATATTTTATAAAAGATAAAAGGATGTCCAGGTTTTCCGATTATAATGAACTTTCTCTTTTACTAAGGAAAACAATTTAGCAATCAACAGAAGCTCCAAAACTATAAATACAATCCCAGTTAGTTTATGAACATCCACAACACGTCTGGTACCCAGACACCACCAACACGGACTGGCTTTTTCTTCTCCAATATTTATATTTCATGAAGTTTTAGCTCGCTTCTTTCACTCCCATTTATTCTTTATTTAAAACTCAGAGTGACTGAGTTTACACAATAAGTGTGAGAAATTTGTGTTTCTGTGACCACTCTGTATTTCAACTGTGGAAGTAATGTCAAACCTATTTAGATTTCTACCAGGATATATATCAAAGTATTAAAAATCTAACATCTACATGAAGAATGTGTTTACAATTTAGTCAGATACCTTTTCTGCTAAGTATAGTAATTTCTATTTTGTTTTTAACTGATAGAGATGTAAGCATAGTCTGGGGACAGTGTTCTCTAAGGATGCCAAGTCCCAAAGGGAGTTTTCCTTGAGGATACTTGGAGCTGATGGCTCTCTTCTCACTATAAGACATGATGATGTATCTCTGATACTCTTAGCAACTGGCATATACATCTCCTATTAAGGAAATAACTTACTCTATTTTAAACTCTTAAAAGGGGTATATAACTTTACTGAGTAGTCATGGTTTAGAAAATGAGTATGTGAAAATAATTCTTATATACAAAAGTCATACTATTCATTTTCATAAGCAATACTTGAAGAACATTCCTATGGAAAAGGAATTTGAACTCAGTAAAAGGCATAGTGCAAGCAGTCAATCCTGTCCAGTCACACTTACACTGAGCACATGGTGAGCACTCTGTGAACCTGCTCTTGCTGAAAGTACTCAGTGGACTTGTACACTGCCTGCACAAGACAAGTCTGTGAGTGGTGCATGCTAAGCATCGGCTTCTTTGATTTTATTAACCACCCTTGTTTTCTTAATGGTCCTTTTTGGATTTTATAATCAATAATAACTCATACTTAGCTGTCACCTCACAGTTTAAAAATAATGTTAATCTTTATTTTTATTTTATGTATATGGCTGTTTTGAGTGCATGTATGTCTGTGCACAACCACATGTGTGTGATGCCTGCAGAAGTCAGAAGAGGGTGTCAGATACTCTGGGACTAGATGGTGTGAGCCACCATGTGGGTGCTAGGAATCAAACTCAGGTCTTCTGGAAGAGCAGTCAGTACTCTTAACTTCTAAGCCATTGCTCCAGGCCCCACACCTCACAGTTTATAGTGCCAACTTTTACTAGTAGAGTATCTAAGTCTCTCTTAGGAGTTTAAGCCCCACTTTTATGACCCTGAAATAGAGCATGTAGTTTCCTTAAAGTGAGGCTGCTGAGCACCAAGTCTTGAGGGTTTACCCTCTAATTAGGGGGAGAGGATGAGGAAAACATGGGTAACTCTGCAAGCGCCACATGGACATGGAGCAGAATGGGTTTGGTGGGATGAAGGCCTCAAGTCATGCTGGCAATATCACTGGGGCATTATTTTTTCCTAAAGGTCACTTCAATGCATGAGATTCAAGTTAGAGATGGAGAGAGGGAGGAGATAAACTTCATGCAGGAGAGGGTGAATGCACATGTCAAAAGCCACCGTTAGGTATTTCTCTTGGGGCCCAAGACTCCTGACACATCTGGAAACATACCATTCACTTCCTTAGTGCAGGTTCTTGAGAGGTGCGTCTGGAAAGGTGCTGGCAGGGATGACTTTGGACTAAACCTAAGGTGTGAAAGAATGGCAAGTTTTAGACACTCTACTTTTCATTTAAAGTCCCCATGGTACTGACCAGCAAAGTAACTTATGAAAATATTCCAAACTATTAAAATAAATCTGGCATGATATTTCATATTTACTTAGAGAAAGTATGTTAAAAGCTAAACTTAAACTTGAAAAGCCTCTTTCAAAACCTGCAAGTCAGAGTTTCAACTAATCATCTTTAAAGGACAAATAGCTAAAAGCCCACAAAGAATGAACACCTGAAATAAAGAATCTTACAGACTGTAACACCCAAAAGAAAGGTTAGCAGCACCACAGATTGGGATGTCACTAAGTCACCATTTAGAACAGGCAGACAGTCATTGGAAAAGTACAGATCTTAGAGACCTGACATTGACCCTCTAGCTTGGCTCTGATGAAAGTCCTGTTTCAAAGTAGCAAAAAGCCTGATCAAATAACTGCATGGAAAAAAAGAAAGCAGGCACCTGGCTACTTTGTGTCCTTTCCAAAGTAATTTACTATCAACTATTGGACTCACATAGGAAGATGTTTCCAAATATGAGGAGGAGGAACAAACCACACCCACCCACCTATATACCCACATGCATGATGCATGTATACACGCACACCTACATACATACACACAGGTATGCACACAGCCACTCCCATGCATATACACACACCCACAAACATCCACATGCACACACCCCAAGACACACACACACATCCATGTCCTTGTATTTTTCCTTCAGTGGTGTCTCAGTGGTGTTCCAGTTCTTGAGTAATGCTTAGTACTAGCAAGAGAGTGAGTGTTTTAAGAATGGCTGAATGAATCATGATCAAAGGAATCAGTGGCTCCATTTTTTTCATTAGGAGAGGCAATCACAATTCTGAGCAGCACAGAAGACTTGAAAACTAAACTGCTTCAGTTGAAGCCTATTTCCTAAGGTACTTCAACTCTTTTTGTTGTTGTTGGTTTTTTTTTTTTTTTCAAGACAGGGTTTCTCTGTAGCTTTGCACCGTTCCTGGATCTCACTCTGTAGCCCAGGCTGGCCTCGAACTCACAGAGATCCGCCTGCCTCTGCCTTCCAAGTGCTGGGATTAAAGGCGTGTGCCACCACTGTCCGGCTGGTACTTCTATTCTAACGAAGCAGACTGTCAGGCTTTTAGAACATGCAACTGCCAGAGTTCCAGTCCTCTACACTGATCCAAGTGAAGGCTTAACAGAAAGTTCTGAAGCATACCTTTCTGCCAAACTATTTTTTAAAATTATTTCTTCTTAAATGCTCTATTATCTGGAGGGAAAGCTTCTGAAGAAAAACTGACCTTTTCTCCCAAATAGACCCTGATTCAAATGGATATGATATCACAAATTTGCAAAAAGGCACAATTTTTCCACTTGAAAGGAAGATGGGATGCTGATTCATCTCTATTAGGGCCAGCATGTGTTTCCTTTCAGGAGGCCAACAGGACAGACCCCAGGCTCTGCACAACCACTCAATCCTGCCCCTGCAGTACAGAACAGCACAGGCAACACATGAACAGGATATGGCCATGTGCCTATAGCACGGTGTTTATAAAAGCAGGCAGGGGGCTTTGGACTATAGCCCATGGACTGTAGTTTGCTGACCTCTGGGTGACTTAATAAAATCTTAGCATTTAAAATAGAAATCTTTCCAAAATCAGCTACTTGTATGCTTTTACTGGACAAGCAAGGAAATCATCCCACAACATAAAATAATGAGCTCACTGTTAGCTGGCTCAGGCAGGGCCACCCCACGCTGGGGTTAGGAGCGTCTCCTTACCAGTCCTGTTCTGTGGTACAAGCGTGCCAGGTGCCCTTGCACTATAATTCAACACTACTACATAACTGTGGTTAATTAGTGGAGCAAAGGAGAGTATACAGCTAGATGAGATTTTAGCTGAATCTTACTAATTGTAAGAACAACTCTGCTAAAAAAAAAATCTGAAAAGTACATAACATGGTGTCTTAGAACGACCTAGAGTGTGCACAACCAACAGGACAAGGGAGATCAGTGACAACAGCTGGAGGGGACAGGACAGGAGCTCAGGTGATGTCACTGTGCAGAAGAGAGGGCCTAGTGATAATGAAGGGGCCAGTGCACGCTTCTCAATATGAACATACATTTCCAACAGCTGTCACCCAGCTCACCAAGCTTCTCCTTTAAGTCAGATAAAGCCCAGGTACCTGCTGTTGGGAGACATGCTCACATGCCTCTGCACTGGAACATCTGGGTAAGGTGGCATATCCACATCAGCCTTAGCTCCCAGGGTGCTTCCTTTGTCTCTTAACAGTGCTGGATTAGGTTTCTTGCTGATAGAATAGTCTGAGGCAAATCCTGGTTGTCTGAGGGTTGCCTTTGGTTTCCCTATAAATCAGCAGACACAACAGAATCAGGTGGCCTCTTCAAACTGTAGTCTCATTATGCTGCTCCCCTGACCAGATATTTCTGTGGGTCACACTTGTCAGAAACAGTTGGAAAAAAACAAAGAGGGGATCCTGGGCAGGATGGTAAGCAGGGGATGAGGCCAGGGATCAGTTGTGGCTGAGGGTCTTGCCTGCCTCACTAGCCAGTGCTTCCCTCTGCTTGTCACTGAGCACTTCCCAAGCAGTCACCAAGTGGTGTGAAGCCAGCACTGTCCTCCGCCTTCATCAGGAAGCCCTCCTCCTCACTCATAGTGATGGCCACCTTTTCTAAATGCTTCTTCTGCCGTGGAGTCATCTCATATTTCATATCACTGTTGAACTATTGCTTGAAAATTTGGTTTTAGAATTTACTATAACCTCCTAGAGATAAGCATTCAGGAAATACAGCTGTCTACCATGTTTTCAGGCCATGTAATTCACATCTCTGAAAAACAAGTGTCTTAAAACCCAAAGATATAATCACATCACAGGTTCTTGGTTCATCCAACACTCTGGAAGGGGATTCTTGTCAGATACCCTAGAGGGCCCTACTCTACGCAGCCACCACCCCAGTCCCACCTGCTGCACTGCTCCTCAATGGAGCCACTGGATCGTGTGAGTCACAGTCATCCCCACCTCATCATCTCAAAAGAAATCTCAGCCGCAGGATTTTTCTTCTGACATATGGGTATCAGCAAATTATTCAATTAGCAGTTATCAGGAACAAAGGTAATATTTCCGTAAGTCCCTAAGACAATCAATTCAGGGACCGAAATTTGTGTGTGAAAGCCCTACCTTCTAGAAAGAACGGCACGGTTTTCTTCACTCTCATCTGACAATTAATTTGCCGCCCCATTTTCCTTTTAGAGGTCCTCTGGCGAGCCACCAGCTGAGCGATCCTTGCGGTTTCTGTGCAGGCTACAGCATAGCAGGTGATCTGTGAGCAGCAGAGCAACAACAAGACATCCTGAGGGCCAGTTTGCAGAGCTGGGTGAAAGTGAGCCTATACACCCCAAAGCCGGCTGTGTGCAGTTCCAAGCTGCTCTCTCCCAATTCCGCAGGACCAAAATTATATTTAACACAAAAGGAATCACAACTGATCCAGTGTGCTTTCTCCAACTTGGAATTTTCATTCTTTAAACAGGTATTTATTAAGAATCAACAGTAAAGCGGGTATTGTGGGTTGGCAAATAAACCAAAAGTATCCTATGCTCTACACGTACCAGCTCAGAGAAACACAGCATACATCTTTTCCCCACATATACTAGGGAAAGCAGTGAGAACACCTGAAGCTAAGCTCCTAACTCACACAGTGAGGCCATCTCTCTGAGGCCAAAGTATACTAATTTTTAAAATTATATGTGTTTGTTCAAGTGAGACTCTCAGTTGAAATCAAGAACAGGGCTCTGTGCCACAGCCAGATCACACCCCTACTCTTTGGACCAGCACTTCTATACTTGAGATACATCACAATGTAAGTCAAAAAAAAGTTACCTGCCTCAGTATGTCTCAGAAAGGGATATTAAATAGTCAAAACCCTGGAAACATTTTTAAATGCCCAAAATAGGGAAGAAAAGAATTAAAAGTAAAACATATTTCAGAAACTGTATAAAGCACTTAATAGTTCATTCATTTGGATATTTAATCATTCAAGCATTCAACACATGTTTATGAAGTACTGATTATGGAAAGAGAAAAGGTAAATCTTTCACTTTCAGAAACTCTTTTTTTAAAGTGAGAACTCTATGATCAGTGTTATAAGGAACAGGAGATGAAGGCTTAAACTTGGGAGGTTGTGGGATGCCAGCACACTCTGGACTACTGGTATCAACTGTAATTAACTTGGGTCTTCCCCTTACACGAGTTCCTACAGATGAGCTTCCCTCTGACCACTCTCTTGATCCTGGGTCCCTTTTCTTCTGTACCTAGCCCCACCCTACCTCTACTGCCCCCCCCCCACACACACACAAAGAGAGAATCAAATATAGTAAGCTTGGTGGAAAACATCCCAGATGTTCAAGCAAGGGAAAGGGCACCCAGAAAGCTGCACATTTAGGGCAGGGAGCACAGGGGTTAATCCTGTCTCTCTCTATCATACTGAAAATGGGCAGGTACCGGTAAGTGAGGTTACTGACACGGAGTAAGCACCATCGCCTACTGTACCCACACCACATGAATGCACACCCAGAGAAGATGGAGGGTTTACAGTGATCACACTCCTGTGAAGGAGGAGATGGAGGGTTTAGTGACCACACACCTGTGAAGGAGGAGATGGAGGGTTTAGTGATCACACTCCTGTGAAGGAGGAGATGGAGGGTTTAGTGACCACACTCCTGTGAAGGAGGAGATGGAGGGTTTAGTGACCACACTCCTGTGAAGGAGGAGATGGAGGGTTTAGTGATCACACTCCTGTGAAGGAGGAGATGGAGGGTTTACAGTGATCACACTCCTGTGAAGGAGGAGATGGAGGGTTTAGTGACCACACTCCTGTGAAGGAGGAGATGGAGGGTTTAGTGATCACACTCCTGTGAAGGAGGAGATGGAGGGTTTAGTGACCACACTCCTGTGAAGGAGGAGATGGAGGGTTTAGTGATCACACTCCTGTGAAGGAGGAGATGGAGGGTTTAGTGATCACACTCCTGTGAAGGAGGAGATGGAGGGTTTAGTGACCACACACCTGTGAAGGAGGAGATGGAGGGTTTAGTGACCACACTCCTGTGAAGGAGGAGATGGAGGGTTTAGTGACCACACTCCTGTGAAGGAGGAGATGGAGGGTTTAGTGACCACACTCCTGTGAAGGAGGAGATGGAGGGTTTAGTGACCACACTCCTGTGAAGGAGGAGATGGAGGGTTTAGTGACCACACTCCTGTGAAGGAGGAGATGGAGGGTTTAGTGACCACACTCCTGTGAAGGAGGAGATGGAGGGTTTAGTGACCACACTCCTGTGAAGGAGGAGATGGAGGGTTTAGTGACCACACTCCTGTGAAGGAGGAGATGGAGGGTTTACAGTGATCACACTCCTGTGAAGGAGGAGATGGAGGGTTTACAGTGATCACACTCCTGTGAAGGAGGAGATGGAGGGTTTACAGTGATCACACTCCTGTGAAGGAGGAGATGGAGGGTTCAGTGATCACACTCCTGTGAAGGAGGAGATGGAGGGTTTACAGTGATCACACTCCTGTGAAGGAGGAGATGGAGGGTTTAGTGATCACACTCCTGTGAAGGAGGAGCTGGCTGCTGAAGGAAGGAAACTGCAGCACAGCTTTGGCAGAGAGTCCTGCCATGAGGGACCAACCAACTGGGGAAAAGCCAAGTCCACAGAGCAGGAATTGGCCTAGGTGTGGTCAATGGTAACAGTTTTAAACTGCCCATTAGATCTAGAGATCAGATCATTAGTGACCTTGCAAACTCTTTCCACGGGGCTGGTGACAGTGCTCAACACGTAAAGGCACTCGCTGCCATGTCTGATGACCCAAGTTCAATCCCCAGGCCCTCAGGGTGGGAAGACAGAACAAATTTCTGACCTCTACATGTGTACTATGGCGTGTGCACACACACACACACACACACACACACACACACACACACACACACACGAAATACATGTGTAATAAAAAACTGAAACAGTTGCACAGGTTTGTAGGGAGCAGATATGGCTATTTCAGGCTTCTTGTATAGTGACTCTGTCTAGACACTGGAATTGGATAAATGTCACAAGTACTCTGAGGCATTACATCACAAAAGACACGCAGATATGGGCTGCACCTTAGGTGTGCTATCACTATGGATCTAAGTTACTCAGTGCTTGCACTTCTACAAATATGAGATCAGAAGCAACCAGGGAGATGACTTTGACTCTCGTGTGAGAATTCTGACAGGCAAGATGCCATCTTACCTCTCCAGATCTACTAGTCTCTATCCTGACCACTGCTGGCACACTTCTCAGGTAGGCTTCTAGAGTAGGGTAACCCAGCTGCTTGAAGGGGATCCAGTCTCCAGTCAAAGATCGGTACTCTCCTTGGAGCCGGGGTAATGCTATCCCGTTCTTGTGAGACTGCAGGACAGCCCTCAGCATCTTTGAAACCAGATCTGCCTCCAGCATCTTGGCCTGTAAGAACACAGGAGAAGGTTACTATATTATGACTCATCAGTCTGTGAATGGGAGAAGACTTTCAGAGCTGAAGCTTTTTAGACTGTGCCACAAACGAGTATTATTCCTATATAGTGGGAATAATACAGGGAACTATAGATAGTAATATGGACTGCCACGGGAGGGGGAAGTCAGAGAGGCACAAGAGGAGGGCTGCATGGATTTCTGACGGCCAGGACAGGAGGAAAATGAGGCTGGGGGGCAGGCAGAATGCAAAGGCAGAGGTGTGCAGGTGGGAGAGCAGGGCATAGGAGTGATCTGAGGACTGGAGGAGCCTGGTCTACAGAGTAGAGTGAGTTCCAGGGCAGCCAGAGATACACAGAGAACCCCTGCTTTGAAAAACCAACAACAAAAAGAGTCACAAACCACTAGTAAAAACACCTACCCCAGGCAGAAGCCCCTTCTTAGTTGTTGGTCAGTGCTGTCCAAGAAACTCCCCAAATATTACAGGCGATTGCTGTTATCCTTGGTTGCCTCCCACAGGTGAAGGTGAGTCCCAACCACTAAGATGCATTTCAGACACGGGGACCAGAGGACGTGAGCTAGACCTGCCCTGAAAGCCTCCTCCCCGAGGACTAGCATTCACCATACTAGAAGGCGTCACAGCAAGCTTCCAAGGGAGGGAAGCCACAGAGAGTCCTATCCAGCTGTGATGCCTGTGAACCGCATCAATGACCAGCATGGCAGGATAACCCTAAGGATGCAGCAGTGGCACACAGACCTTGGCAACAAAAGGGAAGTCGTGCCTTGTGGGGAGAACTTAGAACCACCCCTTTACTAAAGCCGTCACAGTCCCTAACCACACTCTCCATATTTGTCCTTACACTTACAGATAAGTGTAGATCTCCCTTCTCATCAAGAGGACATCTCTTGAAACAGAGACCATTACAGAAAACCATGTGTCCTTTTAGAGGTACTACCATTGTGATAAAACACCATGACCAAAAGCAAACTGGGGAAGAAAGGGTTTATTGGCTTACACTTCCAAATCACTGCTCACCATTAAAGGAACTAATGTAACCATTGCTTGCTTAGCCAAACCGTGCTTGCTGGAGATGGTCTTTCTGTGCCTGGCATTCCCCAGCTGGGCTCACAAGGAGCCTGTGAGCTTCTCTTGGAGTCATCGTCATCTTGTTGGGTCAAGTGTTTGCTATGCAGACATGAGGGCATGAATCTGGATCCCTAGCACGCACATGAAAAGCTAAGCAGACAACATACATTTATAACACTATCACTGAAGGGAAGAGGCAGTACAGCCAAAAAGGAGAACCCTGGGCTGGAGAGATAGTTCAGCTGGTAAGAGCACTGGCTGCTCTTCCAGAGATCCTGAGTTCAAGTCCAGCAACCACACAGAGGTTCACAACCATCTGTAATAGGATCTGATGCCTTCTTCTGGCCTGCCGGCACATGTGCAAGACACAGCACTCAGACATTAAAGAATACATAAATAATAATTTTTTTAAAAAGGAGAATGCCTGTCTCAAAAAACAAAACCAGATTAGAGAGTACTAGAATAAAACACCCAACACCAAGCCCTGGCCTCCAACACACATACATCAGGAAGCACACCCGCACATACACACTTATCTCCAACACACCACATGTGCATAGATGATCATACCTGCACACACATGCATACACCACACACACTTTTTTAAACTGACAACACAAAGTGCTGATGAGACCACAGAGTAACCAGAACTTACATACACTTTTTTGTGGGTGTTCAAAGCACTCTGAACACAGTTAACAGTTTCTCAGGAGGGAAGCATCCACTTGCCATAGAACTCAGCAATCCCACTCCCAAGTAACTGGCCAAGAGAAATGACAGAAAGCCTGTACATTCATGTATACAAACTTTCCTTATGGGGACAAACCTCTGACAGTTAATTCAATGACTACTAGAAAGCCTTTCGCTAACACAGATACAAAGATGGCTTAAATGAAGACCTGGTCTCCTTCATTCGCAGGCTCACTAAAAGTGAGTTCTTTGGCTACCCCACCCAAGCCTGCTTCTCCTTCTTCCCTAGGACGATTTTCCACCCTTGTCCAGGAAAGGTGCTCTTTCTGTCTTCCTTTTCTCTGCTTTGAGAGAGTGGCCAACAGCAGGTTCCCAAGCAGGGCCTCTGTTTTAGGCAGGTAAGGAGGTGGTGAAGGCCACACACCCCACTCACTCGGTCTTAACTGTCACTGGAAAGCTGGGTCCAAGGCTTCATTCTCTAATCCCATCCCCTTTCAGTGTGCTTCCTTCTTTCAGGCCATGGACTTCCCAGACCCAGCAGGTGACATGTGACCGGTGCCCTCACTGCCCCGCCCTCCACAGCAGTCTTTAGTCACCATTTGTGCGAACAGGCAGAGGCGTCAGTGACGGAGCTCACCTGTGTGCAACAGTGCATGTGCACCCTCAGTTTTCACCCCCACCCTTCCTACCTGCACGTTTGAATTCCATTCTCTGGCAATTGCTTTAGCTAGGTGAAATTTTCTGAGCTGCCCTGGTGAAGTTTCATGCTGCACATACACCTGCTACTGACATTCTCTTTTAAACACACAGATCATAAAATTTTAAAGTCCGTATTTTAGTATTTATTCCCACAGCAAAGCTGCTAACAAATAGGTGGTATATTTTGGTTTTATTTGGTGGGGGAGGACCTGGAGCTTGCAGAAGGTTGTGTCTGGGCCTGCTTTGGCTTGCGTGTCCAAATTCAATGCCAACATGCAAAGAGCATTCTTACTTTCCTGGTACAAGCTCCTTGTCCCAAGCCCGAGCACGGGAAGGCCCTTCCCAGAAGTCTTATTCCTTCTACCTCAACCCAAGCCACCCATGAGATGGACAGCTGACAGCCGCCACCCCCACCACTTCCACGAGGTCGCCCTAGACCATGAAGACGGACTGCTGACACCCGCCACCCCCCCACCACTTCCACGAGGTCGCCCTAGACCATGAAGACGGACTGCTGACACCCGCCACCCCCCATCACTTCCACGAGGTCGCCCTAGACCATGAAGACGGACAGCTGACACCCGCCACCCCCCACCACTTCCACGAGGTCGCCCTAGACCATGCCAGAAGCATCTTTGCCTCTTGGCTGGTCTCTGCTCCACTTTCTCTTCTGGAATCTATTCTTCAGACCACATATATCAAATCCTTACACATAAATCCCACCATGCCATTCTTCTGCTCAAAACCTACATCCATCCTGTCTTATTCAGACAAGAAACTCCACTTTTCTGTCTATGCCTGCCTCTACTTTTCTGACCTTCTCTCTTTTCTCCCTCACTCTATTGTACTCATTCTTACCTTTCCTGAACTGTGCCTGGGAGAGCCCCACCTCAGGACCTTTGTGCTTGCCTGTCCCACACCTGGAAACTCCTTGCCCCAGGGTCAATACCGCTCTCTTCAGGTAAATACCTCAAGTGTCATGTTCTCGGCAATGCTCTCACAGTCAGAGCCGTTGTGCCAGCTGCATGGTGACCTCTATTCCACGACTCTGCATTCCTGTCACCTTAATGTGTCTCATCACCCAATAGTCATTAGGCTGCTGTCTCCTTCACTGCAGGATTTGTGTCTGTTCTCTGCAGCCTCTTTAGTATCTGGTTCCCAAAAGAGCTCAATAAATAGTATATTGAATGAATGAGAAATTCTCCATCTAACTATCCATTCCCTTCCCCCTTCTCCTCACTAGAATACAACACATGTATGAGCTATTACATAAATATATTACATGAATAATCGTAAAGCCATTTGTTATTAAAGCTGCCCTCAAGTTACATTGAGTGCTATAAACTGAAGAAGACTACTACTCTGTCACCAGATGAAAACCAACTGTTAAATTATTTCTGGGCTCCGAGTTCACACTGAGCAGGCAGTGGTCAGGATTATTACCATGGAATTACTGTCAGGCGCCCCACATCCGAGGGGTAGTAAGTGCTGCTTCCGTGTCTGAGCATTGCAAACTTAGACACGTTTCTGTTTTCAGACAGTGCAGAGAGAGCGCTGGGATTCACCAACACTAAGTGTTACTCTACCTAAGCTTCTGGTAGTTATCTAGTTAACCAACTACCATTCCAGAAGTACAATAAGTAACAGGTTTTCACAGAGTTTCGTTTTAAGTTACGAAAAGGGGCTCATACTTGAGAAGAGTGGAAAGGTATGCCTACACAGGTGGCTGCAGTCTGTAAACAAAGGTCACCCCCAACCCCACTTTTTTCCTAAAACACAATGTCTTGCAAGAACACTAGCTCCTTGCACGTCTGAGGCTGCAAGGTGAGGACCTGAAAGATGGTTAAATACTGCAGCTCCTGGGATGGCAGAAAGGATGCGCAGGTGCTTATCTTGTTCTCATGCAGGGTGAATTTTCTAGTCTCTGCTGCAAATCCCATTAGCTATATTGCTTTAGGTATTCATCAAAAACAGAGGCACAGCTTAAAATAGTATTTTACAATACACAATGCTTTAGAATGCTGCAATTTATGAAATCTCTGATTATCATGACATTTTTGTTTGTTTAGAATTTTTACAGATAGCAATTATACTCTCCATGTACATAGGAATACCTTCCTCTAAAACAAAATCAAGTGCTTTTTAAGTTTTTGTTTGTTTGGTTGGGTGGGATTTTTTGGTTTTTCGAGACATAGTTTCTCTGTGTTGCTTTGCTCCTTTCCTGGAACTCACTCTGTATCCCAGGCTGGCCTCGAACTCACAAAGACCCACCTGGTTCTGCCTCCCAAGTGCTGGGATTAAAGGTGTGTGCCACTACCGCCTGGTGCTTTTTAAGTTGTTTTTTTTTTGTTGTTGTTTTTTGTTTGTTTGTTTGTTTGTTTTTTTAATGAATCTTGGGAATCATTCATTACAAGTAAAGGAATTCAACGGAATTTCAACTTTTTAGAGTCCAAAAGCAAAGTTTTGTGTATTCTGCTCCAAGCTTCTTCCCTTATTTCTAGTCTCTAAATATGGTGTGGTAGATGCAAATTTGGTTTTCACTGAATTTAAGTTAAATTTAAGGCTTTTACCTTGTGAGTCTTGAATATCCTATAAGAACAGGTGACTGCAAGTGAGGCTAGGCAGAGAGAAATATAGAGTGGGCCTTCCATTTCAGACTGCAGATCCTCAGGCCCACATTCTTGAGGGCTGCCCAGTCAGTGTATAGGTTGCCTGAGCTAAGTCAGACTCCCAAGTAGCAAAGCAAACTAGAAGTGGGCATGGGAAATTATTAGTCACAAAGCGAGCTTGCAAAGACCTGTCAATGAGAAAGAAATGCTGACAGACCATACTGTATTTTCACTTCCTCTTGTGTTTTCTTCTCCGTACTCATGCAGAACAGAAACATCAACCCAGCATTATACGCACTTTAGCACAATCTGCACATTCAATAGCTACTCAAGAAATTTTTGCAGAAGAATGCTTTGTGTGGGAAATGACCATGGATAAATATACTGGCTGGAAATAGAAAGCAAGTTGGAGAAACTTCTAGATTTGTATTTAATTCAAAATATCAGAAGTTGTCTTGATTTACTTACTAGCCTTCTAAACACTTGCATCAACTGACAAGTTTGCTGAGCAAGCCAGTGGATCTCCATGATTTCTCTCATAACAAGTAGGCAAATACGTTTTGGCAAATGGTCTTGGAGCAAAATGCAATTCCCTAGACCTAGCTGTCTAAGACAGTGTAGGACATGGACCCCTACCTCAGAAGGAGGACCTGGGAATAGCAAAGAATGATACAGGCTGTTGTGTAAGTTTCTCTAGATTGAAGCATTCCACCTGTAGAGAAGCTCCTTAAACAGGAAGGTAAACAGTTCAGAATAGCTTCAGGAAGTCCCTGAAACTGACCAGATTCACTAGGCCCCTCCCTGTCAGAGTAAACAATAAAAGCCAAGAGCCCCTCTCAGCCAAGTCAAGATGAAAAGTAGACTCACAGATAAGCCCAGCTGCCTGGAAGAGGTTTAGAATAACTGAGTCACTTGGAAGGGACACGTTTCAACCTGTTAAGCTGCCTATAGGCTATGCAGTGTACTACAGGTTTCCAGCTTCTGTGAGCTGTCACCCATGCTGGAGTGGACTTTGGTGATACAGCTGTCTTTTGAGTTATTTCTGCTCCTGTAAGCAACTCCTCAGCCATATTCCTATAAGAAACCCCAATAAAACTCACTGGTTCACAAAGTTGGACTTTGGTGGCATCTATACTTTAGTCTGTCATGGGCTCCTTATCTGGTGTGAGTAGATGTATGCACAGCATCTCCACAAGAAAAGCTTTGCCACATAACACAGGCACCCTAACACCATCTCCTTAAAACTATTAAGCTTAAAAATGAGGAAACTGGACCTTGGGAGATGGCTTAGTGGGGAAAGTGTTTGTTGCACACATGAATACCTGAGTTCAGAACTCCAGCATCATGTCAAAAGTGGACACAGTGGCTTGTCTTTGTAATCCCAATGAGGGAGGAAGGTAGAAACAGAAAGATCCCTGTGAACAGTGAACAGTCTAGCCAACTCAGGTCCAACTCAACCCATGCCCCAGGTCTCGTGAGAAACTGTCTCAAAGGAAAAAAACGACAGAGGAAGACACTCAATGCTGACCTCTGGCCTCGACACCCATGTGCACACATGAGCACAACCACCAGTGAACTCTACATATTTACACACATGAAAGAAATGAAGAAACTGGGGTGGAGAGATGGCTCGATATTAAAGGTACTCTCTGCTCTTGCAGAGGACCTGAGTCCTGTCCTCAGCCACCACATGGCAGCTCACACCTGCCTGTAGCTCCAGTTTCAGGGGATCCAATGGTCTTCTGACTTTCACAGGCACCAGGAACACCAGATACACATACGCACACGCAGGTAAAACATTCATACGCATAAAATAAATAAATCTTTAAAAAATGTAACTCTGAAAAATAAGGAAACGGAGGCCATGGCTGTGTCTTCTAGCTCTTACTTATTTCATGGCCAGAATCAACAACCTCTGGTCTTCTAACTTCCATTCTAAACCTTTCTTTCTGAGAACACTACCAACCTAGATGCGTGTTTAGTGACAACCCTTCAAAACTGGAAACGGGCCTAGCACAGGCTGATTTAACAGAGATGCACTCTAATCCAACAGAATGTCACATGTTGCAGAAACTCTGGTGAACCTGACTGCTTCTCATTTTCCATCATCCTTTCCTCTCCTCTATGCTACCCACACCACTGCAAATGCTCTGGTAATAATGCTGTATAAAAAGTACAGGACATCACATTTAAATGTGCTGGGGGGGGGGGGACCTGGAGACAGAAATTCAGGGCCTTCTGCATGCTAGGCAAGGGCTCTACCTCTGAGCTACATTCCAAGCCTAAATTTAAACAATTTACATGACTTCAAACAATGCTCACTGTATTTTAAAACTATGTTGTGTAAAACTGCCCCCCCTTTTTTAATATGCCTAAAATGATTCAAGGAGTTCTTATTGTGAAGAATCTGTGGAAGTTTTTGTTGTTTGCTTGAGACAGGATCTCACTCCCTATGATGCTCACGTTGGTCTCAAACTTCAGATCCTCCTGCCTTCGCCTTTAAGTGCAGGGATTCAGATGTGCACCACCACACACAACTGAGCTCTGACGCATTTCAAACAGATGTTTTCTGACGCTGTCCACCACTGACCTGGGTACTGCGCAGGCAAGTATCCATATGCTCCTGGTGTCCTACGGTTACGGGTGTCCACCAACCAACCACACTGGCACCAGTCTGGCTCTCGTCTCTGTTTTTTCTGCTGCTAAGTTTCTCTTCTTCTTCTTTTTTTCAACTATTTTTAACTGAATACTTTGTCTTGTCTTTCTCACGACATTTTTCCATCATAAATTCTAATCACCCAAATAAACCCAAAGAATTACTAGGGTAAACTCTCTTACCCTCTTAGCTACTTGATCTGTGTTGGAGAATCTGTACATCTCACTAGAGTAGTGGTTCTCAACCTGTGGATCACAACTCCTGGTTGCATATTAGATATTAATATTATAATTCATAACAGTAGCAAAATTACAGTTATGAAGTAGCAATGAAATAATTTTATGGTTGGGGTCACCACAACCTAAGGAACTATATTAAAGGGGTGAAGCATTAGGAAAGTTGAGAACTACTGCTCTAAAAAATATCCTTAAGGGCTCAAAGGTTAAGAGCACCAACTGCTCTTCCAGAGGTCCCAAGTTCAGTTCCCAGCAACCGCAACCATCTGTAATGAGATCTGGCACCCTTTTCTGTATACATAGTAAATAAATAATTCTTTTTTTTTTTTTTTTTTTTAAAAAAAAAGAATATCCTTAAGATCTTACATGGTCTTACCAAGCAGGGACCTAAAAGCCCCAGAAAGTATGTGCTGAAGACTTTAGACATCAATTAGGCTAACTCAAGCCTTTCATCTTACAAAGCAGTAAACAGCCTCAGAGAGGGGAGGAATGTATCCAAGATCCTTACCCAGCAATTTCTCATACTACAAGGTGTGTGGGTTGTTTTTTGATTTTTAATTTAAAAGACAGTCCCCCTATGTAGCTCTCCATCAAGCACTACAGTGCTGGGATTATAGGTATGTACCACCACACCCAGTGAGCACAAGCTTAAAGGGGCTATTATTTTCTTCCCAATGATAGTCTACTTGTTGAATCTAAGTAAGTCTACTACAACTGGTTTTTAAAGAAAAGAGTATCTTCCTTAAAGGTCTTTAGGAAGCAATTTTCCTTTTTATTTTTGTTATTTCAAATTATTTACTTTGGCCAGTACATAAACATATCTAAGTGTGGGGCTTCTGTTAGTCTACACTAGAGGAAAAACCCTGTGATGATTAGGAGAGTTGGTCAGGAGTCTCCATCTCAACACTAATTCTAACTACCCAGTACCTGTGCCTTTTCGAGCAGTTCATTTCAGTGTCTTTTTTCATGTGGAGGATGATTGTGGGAAAGAGCTATTGGTTCTCTGCTTTCCTCAGGTTCCTTTGAGGAGGAAATGGGTGTTGTAGAATATTATTTTAAGATATATTACATTCATTTATGCCATGGAATATTTGTTTAATGATGCAAAGATGTGTTCCATTCTTCTATGCTGCATTTGTTTAACTCTGTGAAGCTGTGTTACTTTGCCTGTCTAAAATACCTGATTGGTCTAATAAAGAGTTGAATGGCCAATAGCAGACAGGAGAAAGGAAGGGTTGGCAAGAAGAGAGAAAAGACCAAGGAGCAAGAAGAGAGAGGACACCAGGGCCAGTCACCCAGCTACACAGCAAGCCACAGAGTAAGAAGTAAAGAAAAGATATACAGAAACAGAAAAGGAAAAAAGCCCAGAGGCAAAAGATAGATGGCATGAATTAAGTTAAAAAAAAAAAAAAAGCTGGCTAATAACAAGCCAAGATAAGGCCAGGCATTCATAAGAGTAAGACTCTGAGTGCGATTTACTTGGGAGCTGGGTAGCAGCCCCCCCAACCCAAGAGTCAAAAGTAAGTAAGTAAGTAAATAAATAAATAAATACATAAATAATAAAACAAACCCCACAAATGGGCTCCAAAGTTCTGATGGAAATCACAGGTTTGCTTGCTCATGACAAAACTGTACAGGCTGACTATCAGGTCTGCTCGGAATCTCCTGGGTAATCTTGGTTCAGAAGCTCTAACTGGCACACACTTAACTGAAAATTACAAAATTGACTACTTTTTGTTCGTTTGAAAAGACAGAATTTGGGCTCTTGGGGAATGTATGAAAACAATGAAGGACAGTGATGGGAACCAAGGGAAGAAAAACCAAGTCTGGCACAAAGAAAGAAAAGCCAATTCATATAAATATGAAAGTCAAATTCACTCCAAGCAATGACAAACTCCTGATCCATGAAAGCATCCAGACACTTTTTTCCTACATCAAAGCTCAGTTCTTGTTGTCTGTAAACGTCATCAAACACAAAACAAGCACGCAGAATTTAATTATAAAGTGTATTCTTTACATTCTAGCAAACATCCAATTACATTAGAAAGGAAAGTTAAAAAAGAAAGATCCTTCTCGAGTTCCAAACTCTTGATGTAAAACACAATAGTTCACTCAGCCATGTTCATGTGGCGCATTTAAAAGGGTATTAGCGGGGATTACATTTCACTTCCAATCCACAGGGACTAAAATCTGAAGGCGCTGCCAAGTACTGCCTCACTGTCTTAGTAAAGAGGGAATCTGCGAAAGAGAAGGGGAGGGCTGAGGAGCTGTGGACTCCACAACCAGCACAGTGCTTTGCATGTAACCGAAGCTCAACCATGTCATCTGGGTGCAACTGCAAAAATCTCCACCATGTGCCAATGTATCCTATAAAAAGATGTGTGTTTCTGTCCTCAAAAACCTCCAAGTCGCAACCTGTAAAATATGAGCAGTCCGGTGAAAGGAAAAGAGTTCGCCCACTTTGGACGATTATCATTATGAGCCAAAGGATTTACCTTATCTTGAAAACACTTCTAAGGTTAAGTTAACTATTACCATTTGGCACCCGAAAATGCAGGCTCAGAGAAAGGGTGCAATTTATTCCCGACCTCACAATTAAGCTTTGAAGCCCAGATGCCAATACATATCAGCAAAGGCCGCACTGTAGAATGCCACACTTCATCCTTCGTGGCCTCGGGAAGAGACGGGGACTTAGTTCTAAATTTCCCTTCTACCACTAAGGCGTTTCCATTCCCAGGAACACTTCTCTGCATACATCCACCTGCAGAGTCGAGGTGGTTACCAACCCGAACAGTGATTTCCTTGGTTGGTCTGTAGTGGCAGTATCAGAAACCTTTGGGGCTGGGTCTTTACTAACATCTAGACACAGCTCCCTTCCTTGCGCCCTAAAATGACAGGGGAGTGGTAGCCCTGGATATTAATAGAAATGTACCCCTCAAGCGGATGGGAGTGCTCCGACTTCCAAGACAACTTCTCCGCGGATGCTTGTTTCCTCCCCAGCGCTCACGGTTAACAGGAACGGCTACGTGTAGGTCCTGCCTGATGTGCGCGGCCTGCACCGGCCGGTCTCGAGGGCGGAGGCCGCCGCAGTGTGGCCCGCGGGCAGGCACAACTGCGACCAGCTCGGTACCGCTGCCCCGCAGGGGCGGCCGCGGCCGGTTGCTCCAGTCCAGGAGGGAGCGCACTGAGATCTGCGCGCCGCCCACGCCCCCCTCTGCATCTCCGGCTGCACCGCGGCCTCCCCGGTGGACCCCGGCCCACGTCCCCCCGGGCGTCACGCACGACGCTCTGGAATCCCGCCGCGTCGGGGACCAGGCCCGGGCCTGAGACGCCGCGCCCAGCCGCTGTCCCGTCCGAGCCCTGCCGCCCCGCAGCCTGCCCCGCGTCGCCCGCACCTGTCGCGCTCCGACCTGAGCTCACCTGGTCCCGGGGGCCGGCGGCCCACGCCCTCACCTCTGGGCCCGGCTCCCTCCGCCGCCTCCGCCAGGGCCCCCGACGCGGCCGCCGCCCACTTTCGGTTTCCCCAGCACTGCTTGAGCCGCGGCTTGGGAATCACCTAAAGCCCCGCCCTCTAGGCCCCGCCCCGCTCGCCACGCCACGCCCCTCGGCCGCCGGGCTCGGCTCGGCTCTACGCAGGCGCAGGCGCTCAGGTCACCGCCGCCCACTCCGGGGTCCGCGGGTGAGAAGGGAAACCGACGCCGCCTAGCGGTTCCTGCGCGTGCGCACGCCGGGCTGGTGCTCGGGGCTGTGGGCTGCACACCCCTTCCACAAAGTTCATTCTCTTCAGCATCTCAATAGTTTCTTTTCATTCTCGTAGACAGTCCATCTTCAGCTGTCTTCTCAGTCCCTCTTTGGAGGAGGGTGACCACACTAAAATGCCAGCCTCCTTGGATCCTTCTTTTCTGCTTTGTCACATCTCCTTGCACCTGGATAGCTGCACCGCTTTCATCCACTGACCTAAAACTGTCTGAGGACAGGATTCTTAGGATACTGCCCAGTATGTAATAAGCATGAAATACATACTTGTCACATTCGTTCATTCATTCAGTGTGGAGTATCTGCTGTTTGCGCACCCCTTCACAGTAATTCCACGAACATTTAATGCCAGGTTTGCCTTGAACCCACCACTTCGCAACGTTCTGTGTGCTCTTCCTGAGCGCTTGCTGCTTACTCAACCAGCGCTTTTTACAGTTTGAAGTATACTTGCCATACGATAAGCTGCACGATTCAAATGTACATTTGGTGTATTTCATATACATACAACAAAGACACCATCACAGAAATTAACATAGCGAGCATAACCACACCTTCAGAAGTTCTCCTCTTTCTATACTATTTACTCCATGTTCCATTTCTTAGTCTTGTAACTGCTCTATTACTGCTACTATAGATCTGCTCACTTTTTCTGGGGTTACATATAAATGTAATTTAATTATTCCATGTATGTTGTGGAATATTATTTTAAGATGTGTTACATTTATTTATGCTGTGGAACATTTGTTTTAATGATGCAAAGATGTGTTGCATTCCTTTATGTTGCATTTGTTTAACTCTGTGAAAATACCTGATGGTCTAATAAAGAACTGAATAGCCAATAGCAAGGCAGGAGAAAGGACAGGTGGGGTTGGCAGGCAGAGAGAATAAATAGGAGGAGAACATTAGAGGAAGGAAGAGCAAGAAGAGAGATCAAGGAGCAAGAAAAGAAGGGGCCAGCCACTCAGCCACCCAGCCACCCAGCCACACAGCCACACAGCCACACAGCCACACAGCCAGCCACACAGCCACACAGCCACACAGCCAGCCAGCCACACAAGCCACATAGCCAGCCAGCCACACAGCCACACAGCCACACAAGCCACATAGCCAGCCAGCCACACAGCCACACGGAGTAAGAGTGAAAGTAAGATCACAGAAGTAAGAAAAGGAAAAGGCCAGAGGCAAAAGGTAGACGGGATAATTTAAGAAAAGCTGGCTGGAAATAAGTCAAGCTAAGGCAGGGCATTTTTAAGTAAAAATAAGCCTCCATGTGTGTATTTATTTGGGAGCTGGGTGGCAGGTCCCTAAAGAGCAAGAAACCAAAAGAGTAAGAAAACAACCAACTACATATATGTATTGTCTTTGGGAGGAAGGGTCTGGCTTTCTTCACTCAGCAGAATTCTATTGAAATTCATCTGTGTTGTTGCATATACTAGTAGTTTATATCCTTTGCTCACTGAGTTTCTATTGTGTGGATGGCATGTCCACACCCAGGTATTAACCAGAGGTAAAGGAAAGAGTTTATCTGTCACAGACCTGTACAAGGATGTTTAAATCAGCTTTGCTTGCAGTACCTAAAATTAGAGGTAGCGTAGGTATTCTTCAGTGGGTGAGTGGATAATTAACTGTTATGGACTCGATACCTGTTGTCAAATAGCAGAAGTGTGTGGACCTATAAGCCTTGTGCTTAAGGAGCTTTCCAATCACTGAGAAGCCGCAGTAGGCCATGAATAGCCTGGAAGGAGATCGTGAAAAGCCGGATATCCTGTGCTCAGGAGGTTCTGTCCCAAGGCTTTGACCAGGGGTATTCTTTGAACACAGTTCCCTTTCATAGTCTCACATCTGGTCCCTGCCTAAATCTGCCTTCCGAAGTGTCTCTCCCTGAAACTGAATTCTCTGCATCGCCTTTGTTCTGTTTCAGTCTGTTTCATATAGCTTTCTCCCTGCCCTGTTCCCTGCTCCCAAGGCTGTTGTCACTCTAGGGATCCAGAGACCTCATGCTTTCTCCCTGATCTATCCCCAATCTACTCCAAACATGGCAGCGGTTTTCACAGATCTAGAATATAGCCAGCTCCCTAGTTGGACTCTGCAATACTTATGACATGCCCTGGCTCCACATTCAGATGGGGGTGGGGGATAAAAGCAGCATCTATGGACTGAGAGGATGCCGGTGGTGACAGGAAGTTAACAGTGAGTTTAATACATAAAATGATGTTCGTGAACTCTAAGTCTGAGATCCTTTATGCTTGTCAAGGTGCTCACTGTTTGCAGAATCCTATGTACAAAGAAGTCATGTGCTGTAGCTAGTTTTCTGTAACCAGCTTTATTTATGAATAGTTGCCACAAGCAAATATTTTCAAGTGTGCAGTTTGATGAGTTTTAACAAATGTATCCAACTATGCAGCCAGCATCACCATCAAGATACAGAACTGGTTTTATCATCCCCCAAAGGTCCACTGTGCCCACTACGAACCTTTGTTCCCTCCCTCTACTCCCTGCTCCTGGTGGCTGCTGATGGCATTTCTGTCACCACAAATTTGCTTTCTCTAGATGCATGGGTCTGGTTTTTCACTTAGTGTAACTCTTTTGTGAAGTATCCCTGTTGTACTTATCAACAGTCAAGCTGGTGGCTGTGTATTATGTCACTATATGGCTAGGTCACAACTAGTTTATTTAGTCACATTTAATGTAAATTTTTGTTGTTTCTAGTCTGGGGCTGTTCTGAATCAAGCTTTGATAAATAACCACTATGTAGTCAAATGGTGTTTTTCACATATGTACTTGGGAGTAGAATTAATGTCGGGATGTAGGATAAATGTACACTTAATCACATATATTTACATACATGAATATATATTTATATGCATACTTAATTATATAATGTATAATTATATCATATATATAATTATATATAAGTGTCAAAGTGCAGTCTCAAGTGGCCACATCCACTCATTCCCAATATTCAGCATCATCAGTCATTTTAAAAAATATTTATTCTGTACAGTGTTCTGCCTGTATATATGCCAGAAGGGCTCCAGATCTCATCGTAGATGTTGTGAGCCACCATGTGGTTGCTGGGAATTGAATTCAGGCTCTCAGGAAGAGATGTAGCACTGAGGCTTTAATGACATAGAACATCTTTTCATGTATACACTGGCCTTTGTGTATGTTCTTGGACAAAGTGTCTGTTCTGTGGGTAGATTTAACTGAGGTGCATCAGAAGGAGTTTAAGTAGCCGAATTTCAGCAAGGGACCTATGTGATTTTGTTTTATTGCTTGTTTTATAGCTAGAATTCAGGATAATTGAGACCTTTTTATTTGAGACAGGAGCTTGTCATGTGGCTGAGGCTGGCCTAAAGCTGTCTTCTTGCCTCAGACTCCCAAGTGCTGGAATCACAGACATGTGCTACCATGCTCAGCTTAGACTGGCTGCTCTTTAGACACAGGGTTGTTATCCTTTTGTGGAACAGTATGTCAGAACGCGTGAAAGCAACATCTAGACATAGATTTTACAGAGTCAAGTCCCACTGTGAATACACATTGAAAACTACCTTAGGGGAAATCTAGAGCCAAAGAGCAGCATTTCAATATAGATAGAATGCTGTTCAAAAGTATTTTCCCCCAGGAAAAGGCCAACTTCATTTTAGGTCACTGTGAGCAGAGGCGGGGAGCAGATGCATGGATCTGCCATTCAGGAGAAGAACACACACATTTCTCATCTCCAAGGCTGCAAAGAGGTCCTTAGAGCCCCGCCCAAGTGGCTTTTGCTGATAGATCGCGTGTGCCTTCAGAGGCTTCACCAGAGAGACTTTATAGTGAAAAGGAAGTGCAAAGCAAGGCCTAAGTACAGGAAAGGAAGATGACCCCACTGTCACCTTATCTTGAGCTAAGAAAGACAAAGATATAAAACCTCCACCAGGCCAGGCATGGTGTCACACACCTTTAAACCCAGCACTTAGGAGGCAGAGACAGGCAGAGCTCTGTGAGTTCGTAGGCCAGCATAATCTATATAGTGAGTTCCAGAATAGCCAGGGGGCACATAGAGATGCCCTGCCTTAAAACATAAACAAACAAACAAACAAACAAACACACATCCTTCATGCATTTTGTTCTTCAGGGCAGCCTGCTTTTGTGGCTAGAGCCATAGTGGAGGCACAGGACACCTGTCTGAGGCAGGAGGATCCAGGGCTCTTGGTGGGGCACTCCACGCCCCTCTCTTTATAATAGTTCAGCAAGCCCAATGAGGGCCTTGTTTCCAGCACATATCTGTAGCTTTTATCCGATCACCTGAACAACCCAAGAAGCACATACTCTTCACCCTCCCTCTCACAGCCACTGGGGAGGGAGCATTGCAAACCCCCCAAATCTCAAGTGGCGTTTGAGAGACCTCAAGTGCTGCCATCTCGTCTTCTATCCAAATATACCTGCTGCTTCTTTCTATTGTCTCCCAGAAAGAAGCTGCAAAGAACTGTAGAACTCTGCTTTCGATCACTTTCTGATCCACCAGGGAACTGCAGGGACTTGCGACATAACTGGGTGTCACGGGTGGTAGCGCTCAGAAAACCTCCCTCACAGCCCCCACCTAAAAACAACTGTCCTCTCAATGGAGCTTCCAGCAGGTGTGGTCTCACGGAAAAGCAGTGAGGACCCAGCATTTCATCTCCCTGCTGCACAGCTTAACCGAGCCTCCCTGCTAGCTGCTTAGCTGCAAGTGACTTTAGCAGCATGCCTGCCAGCCACTCAGCCACATGCTGAGTTGTTTCTGCATCCAGGTGGAACCCCGCTGCTTGGCTATTAGTTGCTTATACAAGGTCAGGAAAACCAGACCCACCACAAAAGGGATCTCTGGATAGTTCTATTTTTTTGATTAATCAATTAACGGCATCATCACTTCCTCTTCAGTTACATGAACAAATAGAAATTTCTAGACACTGTTTGTTTTAACTGAGTAAGGAAAAAAAAAAGGGCAAAAACAAAACACAACACAAAAGGGAGGGATTGCCAGAGCCCCATGAAATTCAGGCCCTGGTGGAGCTCAGGGCATGCTGATCAAGCAAAACCCCCTAAGCTTCCCACAAAGGCTTCCAAGGTGAGTCAGCTGAAAGGCCCTAATCCCCAGCGGGGTGATCAGGGAAGCGTCTGAGGCCACAGAGCCACCAACAGTGCGACAGAGGGGACAATGAAAGCTTTAACACCGTATTGTTTGGAGAACCAATAGGGTAGAGCCTGTGCTAAGGGACCATCTTCATCCGCTTCCCTGTGAGTAGCAAGTCATTCATACAACTCAGCCTTAGACACTGCCCTCAACACAGATGGTGACTGGGTATAGACACCAAGCACTACCAGGTAGTTGAGAAGCCCAGCTGTTTGGTAGGGCATGAAATTGTGTAACTAGTACTTTAAACAAGGCAATCAGGCACCAAACTGAAATACCGGGTAAACCCATTGGTAGAAAAAGTATGAGAAGAAAGGGAAGGCAGTCACGAGAAACTGCATGGGAGCGGGGGAGGCACTCGGCCCCCGCTTGCAGACTCTGAAACGGAAGAGGAGTTAGGATTCACGGAGTGTGTCCCCCAGGCAGCATCAGTCTCTGACCCGCCGGCCAAGTCCAAGGTTACACTGAGCTGTATTCCAAAACCCTTTGGCTCCAGTGCCAGCTTGGATCCCTTTCCACGACGGAGTTAATCCAGTAAATAGCAGAAGAGCTTCTCTTGGGGCCATCCGGTCAATTCCTATTAATCAGTGGTCCACCAGGGGAGAAGCTCCCGCCCCCAGGGCATTCTAGACCCTCAGGAAGGTACTTTTAGTTGTCACAATGACTAGGCAGTTAGTCTGGACCAGTACCGGATGCTCCTTGTCTCACTAATCAGAAAAGTTTCCCTTGTGCCAAAGTGTGAATGTCTTGCCAGCTATTGGTGTAGATGACAAACCTCTTTTCTGTATAAACACAAATTACTTTCCCCATAATTTTACAATGAATTTTCTAGGTGATTTTTTCCCCCGGGGTCAGGGGAGCTGTGAATGACAACGTTTGTCATAAAATGGAGGTTGGGAATTGTTTCCTGGACCCTGTAGATTTAAATCCTGCTAGAAGTTCCCAATCAGCCCCACCCAGAGACAAGGAGGGAACAGACGTTCCCTTTTCCAGCAATGGACAAGGACGCACGAGCGTGTGGTTATTGGAATTCTCCATCACCCCCACGACACCACAGGATGCCTTAATCTCCCCAGCGCTTAACCGCTTGAGGACTTTTAAAGAAGTCATTTCTTTCGAAGGACTCCCTCGAGTTGTTTTAGCCTGATATTTTATCTCCCAGTTCTCCTCCCTTCACGCCCTCTTTCATTTAAAGCTGGAGCCCTTCCTCTTCGCAGCGTTCCCTTAAAACAGGACGCTTTGTAATTGGCACTTAGAACATTCTAACACCTGGAGTTGGGACAGGGCGTGGCCCAAGGTAATACTCAAGAGGATACTCCTGCCGGAAGCTGGCGGTTACTCAGCACTGACTTGACCGCTCCTCCTCCTACAGCGCATGCTCCAGAATTTGGACTCTAAACCTGCTTGTAAACATTACACCTTGCTCTTTACAGAGTCGTTTGTGTATTCTAGGTGGGTCCAGGATCATGATGACTACATGCCCCAGCGCCTGGCACACACAGGCTGACAGCAAATATTTGCAGTGAATGAATGAGCGAAGGGCTCAAGTCCAACACTTTCTCTGCAGCTCTGCCACCTGTCTGTACTCCCAACGAGTGAAATAAAGGATTGCCCAGACAAGGGGCAGTAATACATTAAAAACATGAAGACAGCAAACCTTTACCTATTATCCAAACCTCCATGAAGAGCTATACACCTGTAAATTAGCAAACTTCTACCAAATCTGAGCACCAGTTGCAGACTGGTGATACCTCAGTCATTTAGGCTGCTATAACAAAGCACCACAGACTGAGTGGCTTACAAACAACAAAAATTTATTTCTCACGGTTCTGGAGGCTGAAAGCCCGAGATCCGGGTGCCAGCTTGGTCCGGTTCTGCTGAGGCCCCTCCTCTGGGTTGCAGACCGCTGGCTCCTCATTGTATCTTCTGTGGGGTTCCCCTCTCCTCCTCACATACTGTCAAGTGTGCAGAGAGCTCACTGAGGTCTCTTTTATAAAGGCACTGGTCCCATCTGTGAAGGCTCCACCCTCATGACCTACATCATCTCCCAAAGGCTCCGCCTCCAAACACCATCACACTGAGGGTTGGGATTCCAACGTGTTGATTCTAGTGAAGGGACGCACGGAGTCCATGAAAACCACAGTGGTTCAGATGAGCCTTGGTCTTGATTCTGTCACTAGATATCCATACGGTTTCTCCCTTCAGGTTTCTAAAAGTCTGCAGTGTGTTCTTCCTGCTTCTTCCTCAACGGCTTCCTTCCTGGGAAGCTACCAGGTACTCTGTCCCATCCACTTTTAGAGATGGTTAGGTGGAGAACAGACAATGTGACTTATCAGTGAGGAATGTGACTACTCCAAATGCTTTCGTTGTCAACAAGTTCAACCAGAGAGCCGATCTGGCCTGTAGCCAACACCCTGACCAGTGCACAGGACACCTCTAGAAGCAGCAGCCACCATCCCGCTCCTTCCCCCATGAGCACATACTTATGGGAACGGCATCTCTGAATGTCATAGTTCCATTATCCAAAAGCCCCCTCTCTAGAGTGTATTCTTTGTGTCCTAACTCAGAGGCTGGAGAGGAGGGCTATAACTCTCCCTTCAGGGGAGGGAGCTCACTTGGTGTTTGGAGCATGCTGCCAAACTTTCCTAATGTTTTCTTTGGGCTCAAGGTCATGCTTTCTTTCTCCCAGCAAACTTGGATTAACCAGTTTGCTCGAGCATGGCACCCAGAGCACATCGTTTCCTTGTTAGGGATCTTTCCTTAGGGCCTCAGTGGTACTCAGTCATTCTCTCTCAATACTGACCCCTTGTTGAGTCTGAAAAGGCCAAATTGAATTTCTTTGAGACTCTGAGACTTGTGGGTAATAGCTTTGGCATGCTACATGGGTGCTGTCACTACAAAGTGACTGATTTTATGATCTGTGTGCCATGTCCACACATCACTTGGCACTAGTCAGGGCTGCAGTCCTGACAACATGAAAGCCAGGCCTCTGGTAGTCAAAGTAATATCTTTGGACTTGGTCTTAGGAGTCCAAGAGTTCTTGGCAGGATGGTAAATGTTTGCATTTTCATTTAGATAAATGTTTAAGGAAATAAAAACATTTTGCATTTTCTGTATAACTACATAATAAGGAAGTATCAATATACTGCATTTGCTTTGGATGGCAAGACTACAACTACTGCCCTGAAATAATTGCACTGCAGTTCTAGCAGGCTGGGCAGCATGTCTGGCTGGTTCTGTTATATCCTAATGTTAGGATTACAACAGTCTCTCAGCATCAGTGTTTGTGATTATGAATAAAGAGAATATTTCCCCTTCACATTGATAATTACAGCTAAAGGCATATCCACAGAGAATTTCTAAAAAATTTAACCTATTAAATACCATAGACACCACAAATGAGCAAATGATACTCTTATAAGGGAATGATGCAGCAATTTGTTGTGACAAGGATAGAATTTACACACACATACAAGTCACAGAGAGAGAGAGAGACATATACACTCATACACAGAGACATACACATACATGTATAGGCATATGTTTTGCTGTTTTTGAGACAAGGTCTCTCTACAAGGCCCTGTCTGTCCTGGAATTCCCTATGTAGACAAGGCTGTCTTGGAATTCACAGAGATCCTCCTACCTCTGCCTCCTCAAGTACTGGGATTAAAGGTCTGAGACACCACCACACCAGCAGGATTGCTGTGGATATTGCTCTGTATACTGTGAATGTGTTGCTCTGATTGGTGAATAAATAAAATGCTGATTGTTCAGTAACCAGGCAGGAAGTATAGGCAGGACAAAGAGAGAGGAGAATTCTGGGAACAGGAAGGCTAAGTCAGGAGTCACCAGCCAGACACAGAGGAAGCAAAATATGAAGGCAGAACTGGGAAAAGGTACCAAGCCACTTGGCTAAACATAAATAAGAATTATGGGTAAATTTAAGATGTAAGATTTAGCTAGGAAGAAGCCTGAGCCATTAGGCCATTCAGTTTTAATTAATATAAGCCTCTGTGTGTTTATTTGGGTCTGAGTGGCTGCAGGCCCAGGCAGGACTGGAGAAAACGCCAGCTACACAGGATTAATATATTTTTTAATTTAAATATTTTGATGAAGGGGCTGAAGAGATGGCTTGTCAGTTAAGAGCACTGGCTACTCTTCCAAAGGACCTGGGTTCAATTCCCAGCACCCATATGGCAGCTCACAATTGTCTGTAACTCCAAGATCACACAGACATGCATGCAGGCAAAACACCATTGCACACAAAATAAAAATAAATAATTTTTTTTTAAATGTATGACATTAAGCAGGGTGGCATGTGCTTTTAATCCCAGCACTCAGGAGGCAAAGACAAGTGGATCTCTTTGAGTTTGAGGCCAGCTGGGTCCTCATAGCAAATCCCAGGATAGCAAGACCCTGTCTCAAAATTTTTTATTACATTTTATTGTGTGTGTATTTTTTTTTTTTTTGTGTGTGTGTGTAAGCACACATGTTTGCCAATAACATGCATGTGGAGATCAGAAAACAGCCTGTGGAAGATGGTCTCTTCTTCTGCCACGTAGGCCTGGGAGTCCAACTTTGGTCTTCAGGTTTGGTGGCAAGTACCTTTTCCCGCTGGATCCTCCTACCAGCTCAAACTCTGTATATGTTAATTTCCTTGGCTTTTATTGTTTCTGTTTCTGTTATGGTTTTTGTTTGTTTGTTTGTTTTGTTTTGCTCTCTCTCTCTCTCTCTCTCTCTCTCTCTCTCTCTCTCTGTGTGTGTGTGTGTGTGTGTGTGTGTATGTGTGTGTGTGTGAGTTTATCTTTTTTTTTCCTCCCAGTGTTGGAAACCAAACCTCCAGGGCCTTGGTCTCACTAGGCAAATGTTCTATCACTGAGCTAAATCCCAAACTCTGCTTTTTAAAATGCATTAATATATTAATGAGGCAGTTTCACCAAATGAAGCTCAAATAATAGCCTGGCCTGTGATATAGATGAAAATGTGTGGTCCCTGGAATAAGAAAAAAAAAATGATGAGAAATTAAGCAATCATGTGGTCTTTTAACAGTGTGGTTCATCTGCCATTCTAGTTTAAACAGCCATTTTAGATGACAGTAAATCCACGCTCATCATTGCAAGTGGTTGTATTGCACAGATTCTGTCCTCCACATGCCCCTGTTAATAAGTAGGTAAGAGCAAATAATATTTAATGACATCTTGGTGATATATTGGGCATTGATTGGCTTTTAAAAACAATGAATCATTTGCTAAAAAGGCTTCATTGTTGATGGAGAACAACCAAGTGTAACAATAGCAGCTCAAGCAATGGATCAGTACAGTTCAAGTCAAGTTGGGTAACAGAAAGTAAAACATAGTTGCTTTTTCTGGATTTGTAAATCAATTTGTGTTTGGGAAGTATAGCAGACTCCTCTGTCTCTGCTGCTGTAATCCAAGGTCCTGGTTCCCCTCAGTCCTCTGAGTATCACCATATCCACACACACACCTCAGTGTGTCTTTGCTCCAGTTTACTCATTTCTTTCTTTGTTATCACCATCTAAAGCTTCCCATTCATTGTTTCCGGCTGTCCCACACATTGCCCCTCTGAGGCAAGCCAGGAGAAACCAGACACCTCACCTGTTTCTTGCATTATAGGAAATCTATGGAACACAGACCTCGGAGTCAATAGCACTTAATGAACAGAATAATATGTTGGATTTATAAATTTATTCTTAAGGCTTGGATATAGACTATTAGCACTAAAATGCAAACAACCAACTGTCTATCAAGTGATGAGTGGATAAATGAAATGCACTATATCCATACAATGGCCTTATTATCTGCCATTAAAAGTAATGATTGTGGGGCTGGACAGATGGCTCAGTGGTTAAGAGTTCATGCTGCCCTTGCAGAGGACCAGAGTTCCTCTTCTGGCCTCTGTTGGACACACACACACACACACACACACACACACACACACACACACACACCTGAATAATAAAATAAATCTTTAAAAAAAAATGTTGGTGGCATCAGGAAAGAGGGTGCAGTGGGACATCCCAGCAGTATGTCACCTAACAGCTATTGAACTGATAGCAACTTTCCAAAGCAACCTTCAACATCTGGAGCCTAATATAACAACATTTACAGCATCCTTGGGTTGGGACTTGATGAAAATGCTGGTAAATTTGGGTGAGTCTAAACCTTTTTCAGGGTACGGCCACAATTTCCTACCTTTATCCCTGGGCGGACAGTTTCAGTGCAGCAGCTTACTTTCCTGGCATGGCTTGCTGAAGGCAGACTAGGAAATAGGACTTTGTCTTCCAGAATGGAGTTATGTGTCTGCTGTGAGTAACATCATATCAAAACATGGATGGATAATATGCTGTGTCTTTTCCCAGCACCAGAATTTACTGAATAACAACCAACCCACCAGCTGTGTCAGCTTCATTGGCTTCCATTTAGCAAGTCACCCTGAAATCCCTCCACAGCTAGCTCTGGCAATCACAGGGGTTTGGTTTGGTTTGGTTTGGTTTGGTTCTCCAACCTCAATGATTAAAGTTGATTCAGATCACATATTAGACTTCAGACGATTTACAAAGAACTAAAGGAACACCTCAAAATAGTACATGACCATATAGAGCAGCATAGGAACAAAGAGGTAGAAATACAGGAATAGGATGGAAATTCCAATCTGAAAACTGCCATTACTTGAGGTGAAAATTTCCCTGGAGACATTCAACAGCAGAGAGCAAATGGAAGAGATCTGGGAACCCAAAGACAAGAAAATGGAAATTCGGCAGCCATACAGAAACCCATAACTGGTCAGAGTGCCAAGAATAACCGACTGTTGAGTATTCGGCCATAAGTGAGATGTCTGTATTAAACCTGCCAAGCTCAGGGAACATCACAGAAGAAGGAATAGGAAGATTATAAGAGAGCAGGGGGGAAACTGTGAAATACTGGACATGGCACAGCCATTAACACTCCTGAACTCACTGCAGCTGTAGCTACCTGCTCAAAACCTGTTCAAGGTCAAGCCATCAAGATCAATCCACATTCTAGCTGGTAGCACTGATTGGACTCAAGAAGAAGAAGAAGAAGAAGAAGAAGAAGAAGAAGAAGAAGAAGAAGAAGAAGAAGGAAGGAGGAGGAGGAGGAGGAGGAGGAGAGAGAGGAGGAGGAGGAGGACAAGGAGGAGGAGAAGGAAAAGAGGAGGAGGAGGAGGACATGTTAGAGAAGGTAGTTGGAGAGAACTTTGATGATCAAGAGATCAAGATACACTGTCGTGGTGTTTGAGAACGGCCCTCATAGGCTCATGTGTTTGAATGCCTGGTTTGCTGTGGTGATATATTGTGTACCCTAATAAAATTTACCTGAAGATCAGAGAACAGAACAAGTGACTAGATTAAACATAGGGGTCAGGCAGTGGTCGCACACACCTTTAATCCCAGCACTTGAGATCTCATGCCTTTGCTTGGGAAGCACACACGTCTTTAATCCCAGGAAGGAATATGGCAGGGCAGAGAAAGGAATATAAGGCGTGAAGAAACAGGAACTTACTCTCTTTAGGCTGAGGGTTTCATAGAGGTAAGAACTAGTGGCTAGCTGTTCTGCTTCTCTGATCTTCAGGTAAATTTTGTTTATTAGGGTACACAATACATCACCACAGTCCGGAAATTGGTAGAACTGTTTGTGAAGGATTAGGTGGTATAGCCTTGTTGAAGAAGATATGTTACAGGGGGTGGGCTTTGAGCTTTCCAAAGCCCATACCATTCCCAATTGGCATACTTGCTCTCCTCTCTCCCTCCCCCTGCCACTGCTTTGTAGTTATTTGGTGCCCAATGTGTGGCATGTAAATCCACATAGGGCCTGAGAAAGCTGGGGGGGGGGGTGGTTTCAAGTAGGCTCAGTGCTTTCTGCTTACAGAGGGGCAGATCTTTTTTTTTTTTTTTTCTTCCAGAGCTGAGGACCAAACCCAGGGCCTTGTGCTTGCTAGGCAAATGCTCTACCACTGAGCTAAATCCCCAACCCCAGGTGCAGATCTTCTAAGAGGTCCTGCTACAGAGCACTTGAATCCTCACTGACGGGAAGGAGACAAAGTCAGTCACTAGGCCATATGCTAAGTGGAGCCATAGTTTAAGGTTTGGCTCTTGTGGTCAGAGGAGGCTGCAGATGTGCAAAAAGTCAGGTCCAGAACAAAAAACCCAAAACTCTAAAAATATATAGTATGCTTAAAAATGGGCTTACATGCTGAAGAAAAGAAAATGGGTATAGACAGGCATAGAAAAAAATAGTTTAAAAATAGTAAAGTGAAGTCTTTAGAGTAAAATAAGAAATAAGCCATAGAAGGATGGGAAATACCATAACACTGGGCATGTGGATCATATATAGTGCTTTGTTAACTTTAATTTTTTAAATGCTAATGAACAAAAAACAATAGCTTCTGAGAGACATTAGATTATGGAAACTGCCAAATTAAACCAACATGTATATTTTAAGGATGTCTTAACTTCAGACTAGAAGTCAGGAAATGTGTTGCATTGGAGGAGAGGTCATGCCTTTGTTTCCATGGGAAACAAAAAGCTATAGATTTCTTCAAAATTAATAAAGACCAGATTTGACGAAGGGGAGACCTCCTGAAAATCTTGATGAAAGACATAAAAAAAAGAAAGACAACAAGACAGGTGACATATATGCTGATCCCTCAACATGGGGACAGCTCTGAGACTGGTTGAGACATGATAAATTGTGTTGGCTACAGGGTCCTCATGACTATTGTTATATGCCATCCTTTGATATGACATGGATGGAGATTTATATTACAATTTGGTTATACAGTTCAAACTGACTTATAAAGTTAACAGATGCCTTTTATCTGCTAAAATACAAAACAAAAAAATCATCCCTAGTTGACTTCAGCAAACTGCATATTCCATACTTGTCTTAATGCAGATACGTATGTTATGTTCAAAAGTTTGTGTGTTTTCAGGAAAAAAAAAGGACAGACACCAATAAAGTCAAGTAGCCCAGATGATCCAGCCTCATAGAATGCCTCTGTTGTCATTTTCTCAAAATTCTCCATCTAGAACAACTTAAAGCCACTAGCTGAGATGGTCCAGCCTCATGCACTTCTCCAGCCAGGATTTCAGATAAGGCCTGCATTTTCCCATCACACAGAGACTAAGCAAAAAATAATACAGATAGCTCTCCCAGAACTTGATCATTATCTCAGTTCTCTCAGGGTCCCCTAGAGATGCCGTCACCCCCAGACAACAGGAAGCAGTCTGGACAACAGGATGCCCATATTCCCAAGAGGTAGGGTGGGGTGGTTTTTGGTTATTCAGTGGATTATAGATGTTTATCATCATTTAGAGGGGGTGGCTGCAAGTTGGTTTTGGTCATATTCAGGCAGGAAACTAAGCAAAGGAGATTAGATTCAGAGATCTAATTCTGAAAAGAAAAGGGGGAATATAGCAATGATAGAACAAAAGGGGAGATTACTGAATCTACTTTAAACTAAAAGTAACTATTAATCTCACATATTTTACAGTGGTGTGGATTTTTGTATATTGATACAAATTTAAGGTTATTTTTGTTATACTTATATATGTTTCTACTCTTGTTTAAGGTATTATACCTATGCAGCTCACTTAAAAATATAATGTAAAGTTTTAGTCCTTGAAAGCTATTTAGGACAATAAAGAAAGACAGGTTAATAGTTAGTCATCTACAATAACCAAACTCATAGAGTCATGTTAGATATGTTTTCAAGGTCAAACAGAACCATATTTTAAATAGATAGATGGTCTCCAAACACTTCAGAGACCTACAGAATAAGGCATCTAAAATGTTTTAAGAACATAAGACTTTTTATGACAGTGAGACATGTCTGTTCCTGGCAGCACCAATCTACTTCAAAAAAGGATGTTAGGCATTGAAGAACCTCCATATAGAGTTTACTTGCTTTGTGGCAAAGCTAGCCACTGGGAAAGAAACTGCCCTTGCCTCAACTGCTGACAGTATGCTGTCCAAATTGGACAAGCAGGACACAAAAGAAGGTGACTGCTGGACTTTGCCAAGACAAGGTAGGACAGTCCTTCAAAAATTCTTGCTTCATAAAAAAGTCTGTCAGCTAGGGCCATAGGCTAAAGAAAGATACTCCAATGTTGCAGAGGAACCTTGGGGTAACTGTCCAGACAGTCAGATGTCTCTGTAGTTTCTATAGTTTTGGAATTTGTTTGCTCTGCAACTGTTAACTCATGTAATATTATGTCCTTCTCAGGTCTCTGATGGAGTTGAAGAAGAGATAGTTATAGTTACAGTTTTCCTTAGTTATGATAGAAAGTAAATTAGGTACAAAACTTTGGACTCATCAAAAGAAGAATAGATAACTGAGTATTTTCTCTGAATTTGCCAAATACAAATATACTGGACATTGTAAATGTAATTCTTACTTGATTATTGTTCTTATTGGATATAATTTTAGTTTATTAGAGTTAAAGCCTTTCCTTTTTATTTAGACAAAAGGTGGAAATGTTGTGAAATATTTGTACACTGTGTGAAGATGTATTGCTGTGATTAGTGTAATAAAAAGCTGAACAGCCAATAGATAGGCAGGAGGTATAGGCAGGACTTCTGGGCAGAGAACTCTGGGAAGAAAAAGGGCAGAGTTGCCAGCTAGACATGGAGGAAGCAGGATGGGCAGAACAGAGATGAGGTAACTAACTATGTACCAGAATTTAGATTATAAAATATAAGTTAACTTAAATGATAAGAGCTAGTTAGGAACAAGCCTAGGCTAAGGCCAAGCATTCAAAATTAATAATAAGTCTCCATGTCATATTTGTAAGCTGGAGGTCCCAATGAGAAAGTACTGCTACAGTTGTGGTCTCAACCTGTAAGTGCTCAGTCACTGCTGTAGCACCAACCCTGCCTTCTTCCATGCTCCCCACCATGATGGTCATGAATTCTAATCCTCTGGCACCATGAGCCCTCAAATTAACACTTTCTTTTATACATTGCTTTGGTCATGGTGTTTTATCACAGCAACAGAAAGTAACTATGGCAAGTGTACACATGTATGAAACAATCAAAGAATAAGTAAAAAAAGAGAAAAGAAAGTCAATATTATCCAGTCTGATGCGCTAAGAGGAAAAGGAATGAAGAGAAGTGAGCAGAGACTGAGGAGGCTCTGAAATATCAAGTGTACCAACATACATATTAAGAGAATCCCAGGAGGAGAGAAAGAGGAAGAAAGAATATTAGAGGAAATAATAACAGAAATCTTCCCAAATTAATGAAATTAATTTACAGACCTAAGAAACTCAACAGACTCCCACTAAGACAAACTTGTTCTAACCCAACTTTCAAAACAAAGAAAATCTTGAAAGCTTGAAGGAAGACATGGGTTGCCAAATACAAATGCAAGACCTCCATAAGATTAAAAACTGATCCATCACAGAGAGGAGTAGACAGTGAATTAACATTCATAGGGAGCTGACAGAAAAACAAAAAAACAAAAACAAAACAAAACAAAAAACACATCAAGCAAGAAATCTCTGTCTTTCAAAACTGAAGCTGAGAGTAAGACAGGTACAGAGAAACCAGAGGCCCTTCAGTGCTGGAGACCTGCTCTAACAGGAAGTGCTCTGAGCAATCCCCCAGGCTGAAACAGCAGGGTACCAGGCAACCCAGCCCATGTGAAGAAACAGGGATCTGCAGTGAAGGTAGGCGTGTGTGTGTGTGTGTGTGTGTGTGTGTGTGTGTGTGTGTGTGTGTGTATGCATGTGTGTGTATGCATGTGTGTGTGTAGGTAGGTAGGTAGGTAGGTTTTAAAAAGCAAGATTGTGTTTTTGGTTTGCAACTCTCCTTGTTTACTGATTACATGATTCAAAGGATGCTTCTATGAGAAAATTCTAAATCTGCTAATATGTCTATACCATGCATGATGTCATTTGTGACAACAGAGGTGTTAGGGGGCATGAGCTACACAGGGGCAGAGCATTGTGTGCAATTGAAGCTACAGTGGTGTCAGTGCAGACTGATGGTTATGAATTTAGGATGCTGCAATAGGCAAGATGTGCTCTCTCCAAATTCCTGTGTTGACAGTCTACCTCCATGGCAACAGTTATCAGAACATGAGTCATTACTCACAAATATTCACTCAAAATGGCTCACAGACCTCAGGGGAAAAAGTAAAACTATGAAACTACTGGAAGACAATGGCTGGGATGTGAACATGTAACCCAAACATCACACACTGGAAACAGGACACTCAAATTTGTGTTGATAATACTTGGAAGAAGGTTTTGGGATGTTAATCAGTTGAGATACACAAAGTAGAGCCCCGTGATTGGGTGAGTGGCTCTATAGGAAGACAGACCCAGGACTGGAGAGATGGCTCAGGAGTTAAGAGCACTCCTGCTCTTGCAGAGGACCTGCATTCAGTTCCCAGCACCTACATCAGGTGGTGCATAACCACCTGTAATTCCAGCTCCATAGGATCCAGGGCCTTCTTCTGGCTTCCACGTGTGCTCTTTGGGCACCTGCGCATGTGTCACACATAAACTCACACAGTCACATACACATAACATAAATTTAAAATAGTAATAAATAAAAAAGAAAGGAGCTGGCATCCCATCCCCTTGTCTCTCTTGCTGTATGATGTGTGGGAGCCCACAGAGGTTCCCTAGTGAGATCTGAGGCTTGCTTTACCAAGCAGAGCTGCATAAGGGGATGGCTTGACCATGTGCAGGGTTACCAGGTGTTTGGAAGGGTCTGCACTTGGCTGTGCAGTATGCTTTGATCTAGCAAGGGGGAGGTCTTTTGCCTCGTCCCTTGGTATTGTTATAAAAAGCCCCTTTGAAGAGATAGAAGGGTGTGGTGGATTTTGATCCAGGTCCTCCCTAAGCTATTCCTGTGTTTCTGTCTGTCTTATCTCCACTATCTTTCTATCTAAAAATTCCTCATTTCTCTCTCCTCCTCATAAGATGACAGCTGGCCTCTCACAATTGTAACATGTAGCTCAGTCGGTAGAGCATGAGACTCTGAATCTCAGGGTCATGGGTCCAAGCCCCATGTTGGGTGCCATATGTAACACAAATCTTAAAAGGTCTTATTAATAAAAGTACTCTGGGCCAGGTATTGCAGTGAATGCTGAAAGATCAGAGAAACAGAACAAGCCACATCCAACCTCACCTTGCCAATTCCTCGGCTGATCTTGTTTCCTCAGACTGAAAGCCTCTGAGTCCTCCTCCAAATGGATCTCAGCTGAGCTGCTGCTAAAAGTCTAAAAGCTGAAAAAGACTCTACTTCCTGGTCCTCACACCTTATATAACTTTCTGCTTCCTGCCATCACTTCCTGAGATTAAAGGTGTGCGTTAGCATGCCTGGCTGTTTCCACTGGAAACAGTGTGGCTTTGAACTCACAGAGATGCAGATGGATCTCTGCCTCCAGAATGCTAAGATTAAAGATCTGTGCCACCATTTTCTGGCCTCTATGTCTGTCTAGTGGTTGTTCTAGACCCCAGATAAGTTTATTAGGGTGCACAATATATTGGGGGGACACAATATCACCACATTCGATAACTTTTACAAGTTCTGATGAAGCAAAATGTCCTAACCCAACTTTCTAATACCTAGAGCCATGAGAAATTAGTTTCTTTTCTTTATTAATTGCCTGATCAGTGGTATTCTGTTATTCTAACCTAAAATGGATAAGACAATAACACAGAATAAAATCCAGCTGGCTTCTAGCTTGCTAGTACAACTTTAGATATAACATTAAAAGCAAGATTCAAAAAAGAAAGGAAGGAAGAGAGGAAGAAAGAAAGAAAGAAAGAAAGAAAGAAAGAACGAAAGAAAGAAAGGAAAGAAGGAAGGAAGGAAGAAGAAAGGAGAAAGAAAGAAGAGAGAGAGATAGAGAGAAATAAAAACAAACAAAAAACAAAGCACAGGAAAGCTGAACTTCATTAAAAACTAAAACCTTTGGAAGCATGTTCCTGCCCAGCACCATGACAGACTGAGCAGGGCAAAGAGACCCCACACAGACCTGCCCTTGGCTTTGAGGAGAAAACATGTGCACTATTATGATGAGCAAATGTGTGGTGTTTTATGTAGACAGAGGCAGATATGAAGAAGTTAAAGCAGTGAGGAGCAGGCTGAAGTGGGTGGCTTGGTTGCCACTTGGTGACATGGTGATATCTGGGCCTGGGCTGCTCCCGGAGCCCATGCCTAGGTTCATGGCCCTGGTGCAGTCACGGTCTGTGTTGGTGCCCAAAGTCCTTAATACCACAAAGGCTGGGAGGAAAGGGCTGTACAGAGTTGGCCCTACCCCTCACTGGCTGAAACACTGAGGAGAGAGGGTCCTACACCTCACCTGGGCAGCACAGTAGAAGATGCCCTCCTTCCCTCACTCCCCCAACACCTGCAGAAGGTGGGGGATGTGATCCAACTTCTCACCAGCTGCAGCACTCGGGAGAATGGACCCTGCACTTTGCCTGGGCAGCATATAGAGTTGACAGTAGACAGGGACATGGGTGGGCCAGCCCTGAGGGCATGAGAAGGCCGTACCTGGTACCGCCTCCCTCATCTGCAGAGTGGTGGTGGGGGCAAAGGAAAGATGCCCTCTTGCCTCCCTCCTACCACCCCAGCTGGTAAGGAAGCTGACCCCTTTATCAGCCACAACACTCGGGAAAGCAGGCCCTGCACCTTGACTGGGCAGCACAGTGGAGCTAACCCTGTTGATGAGGGCACAGGTGAGCCACCCCTGCATGGGAGAGCTGTCCCCAGTACTCATCTGTCGTGTGGTGGCATGAGCTGAGGAGAGATTACCCTCCCTCCTACCTGAGGTGGAAGAGCTGGCCCTGAGGTCATAAGAGCGGGAAGGCTGTCCCTGCCCCTCCTGCCCATCATCAGCTGCAGCACTTGGCAGAGTGGCCCCTGCATCTCAACTGGACAGCTCTGCTGTGCTGTCTCTAAAGGGGGTTGTGACCCAGAGGATGTGAAAGTGGGAGAACTGACCACACCCCTTGTTCATCCCTAGTGAACTAGCCAGGGCAATGTTGGAAAGCTCGCCTTGGTGGTGAGGATAGGGGACAGCTGGCAGTCTGACCAATCCTGCAACTCACCAGGCCCAGAACCAGAGTTTAGTGTTGGCCTACCCCAACATCCACCCCATCTGTGATCGACTGGAGTACTGGGGCAGGGGGTGGGGGAGTTAGTCCTGAGGACCCAGGGCTATATGATCTCCATGACACAAGGCAGCAACTGGATATCCAGGAAAAGTCCCAGTGAGGGCCCAATGTCACTAGTGTAGCAGAGACCAGGGGCCTCAAACCAAACCAATGATTCTTTGTGATGAACGTCAGCATGCAAAAATGTATGGATAAAGGGGTTTACTGTGTGACTTACTGTGTATACTGCAGCTTCTGTGACAAGATTTTCCTTTCCTTTCTTTCTTTTCTTCCTTTTTTATCTTAAATTTTATTTTGTGCTATTTTGGGAGGGGTTGTAGGAGCAGAGGGCAGATTTGAGGGGGCGGGAGATGGGTGGGATTGGGATGTATGATGTGAATGACCACAATTCCCCATGCTTAGAAAGTATCTCCCAGTCTAAGTTCTTCACCAATGGGTCACCAAGCTCTGGGCCCTTGGGGAAATGCTCTTATCGCCTTGGAGGTTATTTAGTGTAGAAGGAGGCTTGGGGCTTTGGATACATGACTCACTACAGGAGAGAAGGTTCCAGAGTGTTGAAACCTGATCCTGGAGTAAGACTAGCTTTTGTTGGGTCCCTGGGGGACTTATTGGCAGTGGGGACAATCAATGTCTTTGCTAAAGTGGGGAGGCTTCGTGAGCTGGACCACCAAGTGGTAGGGAGGGTATTAGGCAAAGGCAGATAAGCGAGGCTCCTATGGTCCCTCCACTACGGTTCTCCAGAGATCTTGGAGAACCACAATCTTCAGATCACAGGCAAGCATATGATATGTGCTGCAGCTAGGATTGGCCAATGGGAATGGGCAGTCTCCTGTGTCAGATGCCCTGGGTCATGATGAAGCCACGAAGAGTCTTACAGTAGTCATCTATCACTCTGGCCATCCTCCTGCCTCAGGTAAACTTGCACCTCCTTTTATCATCACCACACCCAGAGTCTGAGCTGATCAGAGTAGGAAGCAGGGAGGGTCCCACAGCTTTCCCTTTTATTTATCTGGCAGCCATGACCTTGGCACAGACCCCCATCTCAGCACTCTGGTAGGCTTTACATGGGTTGTAGAAAATCACCCGCTAGTCCTGGCTCCTCCGCTAATGCCTGGAACAGATGCACAACCCAGAGGCAAAAACACATGTGAAGGAAAAGAGTTAAGTGTCCCAGTGAGAGCCAAGCAAGGAGACAGGAGGAGGGGCTAAGGACGCACAGGCTAAGGACAATGGCCTCACGGAAATGACATCTACAGTGTGAGCAGCACAAGTCTGGGAGCTGTGTGCCAGCAACAAACCCCTGCTGGGACAGACATTCAGACAGAAGTGAGCCAGGCAAAGGTTAGAAAGGCAGCCAGGGTGGGGCTGGGAGTGTCTGAGGGGACTGTAGGACCAGCTCCTGTGAGGCCAGGCTATCTGCTTTTCTCATAATGCAACTAAGGTTAATGCATTAACAGTTCATCTCTTATGGCTTCCGTGGACCGGGAATCTACATATGGTTTCACTGGGAGTCTGTCTCAGGTCCCTCGGGATGCTGGTGATGCACTCTCAGGTGAGGCTAGAGTGGTGATTAGTTTTTCAAGATAGGGTTTCTCTGTGTAATAGTCCTGGCTGTCCTGGTACTTGCTCTGTAGACCAGGCTGGCCTTGAACTCATAGAGTTCTGCCTGCCTCTGCCTCCCAAGTGCTGGGATTAAAGGCATGTGCTACCACCACACAGGTTTTGTATCATCTCACATTTACCTAGTGATATCTTTTAGAAGCAGACCCCAGAACAAGCCCCAATGTGCCGGTCTGGAGACGGGAGATCCTGAGAGGCACGGTGAACTGGTAAGAAGATTCTGGGGCACCAGTTCAGTCTCCTCAGCCCTGCAGCCATGGATGCACCCAGATCTTCTCAATGACAGTGACCACGTACAGTCAAGGAAGGGACACAGGGGAGGAAAGGTAAGTGGTCGCCAGGTCAGAGGAGCTTTGTAGGTTCCATTCAAGGAAGGGTACCAGGTAATGGAATCTTGAAGAAGTGATCTCACTTCCTGGTAGGAGATCTCAGTAGCTCTTCCAACCTTGGAAAACAGACTAGCATGTTGTATAGACTGTGCTAGCTCATGCATCTCACTTGACTGGAGAGCCTCGGGGGAGCAAGAATCTTGGCTGCTGCAGGCCTGGTTTTTGTTTTATCTGCTTTGACGTGTGTGTGTGTGTGTGTGTGTGTGTGTGTGTGTGTGTGTGTGTGTGTGAGAGAGAGAGAGAGAGAGAGAGAGAGAGAGAGAGAGAGAGAGAGAGAGAGGACTGCTTATCAGTTCTCTCCTTCCACCACACGGGTTCCAGGGATCAAACTTGGAGGGTAAGGCAAGCGTTCTTACTCACTGGGCCATCTTACTGGCCCTGCATCTGTGTTTAAGGTTCTGACACTGAAATCTAGGACAAGAGTCTTTTCTGCAAATACTGGCTCAGTGCGCTCACCACTGAAGCCTGTGACCATCTGGAGAGGGTACTCTAAGCAACAGTGAGTAACCTCACAGCTTTTCCTATTTATGCATGTGTGCGTGCATTGGAACCTCTGAAGCTGGAGTTATAGGTGGCGTAAACTGCCCAGTGTGAGTGCTGGGAACCCAACTTGGGTCCTCTGGAAGAGCAGAAGTTGCTCTTAACCACTGAGCCATCTCTCCAGCCCCAGGAATGAGCTTTCTAATGGTAGTGATCCCCACAATGAAGGCCAGGCAGGCCCCTGACACCTCCTGGTCTGGATGCCAGACACTGTCTTATCCAATCTCTATCCAGAGAGTGAAATGAAGTACCAAGCATGCTTCTGGATGCTATTTCCTTTGATGTCTGGTATCTATTGTAAGTGGTTGGGTCCTGGTATCCTCCAACCAACCCTGCTAACCATGTGGACCCCTTCCATATCTGTCTTCTTTACTGAAAGTGTCCTCATCTCTGATAAAACTACAGTGCTTGGGATGTAGAGCTGTAGGCAGATGGGCCGGGGGTAGAAATAAAGGCTTTATTTGGGGTATGGGGAAGGATGGGTCACGTACAGGGACTGGATGGTGTCGAGGGAGCGTTTCCAGCTGTCCTTCCAACGCTGAGCCTCCAGCTCCAGGGTCCCGAAGTAGTTCTGAATTGTCCTCAGTTCTTTGTCAAACAGTACCAAGTATTTCTGAAGGGAAGCAAGGGGAAGGCCTGTGGGGACTCCTGCCCTCGTAGACTTGGGAGCCCTGAGCTCTGGGACCCACAGCAAGCGGCCCCTGGCCCTCAGGAACCAACACTAGTCCTACAAGTCATTTCTCAGGAATTTGCCTCACAAGCTCTCAGGTAGGTGAAGTTATTCTCCAGCCTTACAGATGGGAAGGCTGAGACTTGGAACCCTGAGGCCATCCAGCTCTAGAGAAGCTGAGCAGGGACAAAGACCCATGTGTGTCTGGTTCTGGGACCTGTGCATTCCTGACCACTGTCCTGCATGGAGCTTCCATGGAGGTTCCTGGCTTCTTCAGAAGGCTGAGCCCTAGGTCTCCACCCCTGACTGAATTCAGCAGGTAGAGTCTTTCCCTCTGCCTAGGTCTTGGAGTAGCATCTGGGGACCACATCAACACTGGGCATTTCAGGCTTTCTCCAGGACCAGTGGATATGTGGATAGGACTAGGTTTCTCCATGGGCACTAGGACCAAGGATGTGTATATCTTCAGATATACGTCAGGTGGCATTTGGGTGAAGCCTCATCAGGTCAGCCCCACAGCCTAGCAGTGGGGATCAAACCCTGGCTCTGCTGTTTGGGAATGGTATAGAAAGACAAGTGTTTTCAGGCATCATTGTCCTTGTCAATGAAATGGGGGCAATTCTCCATCCCTCAGCATCGGGAGAGGATTTGGCAAGATGCCTCATGTGGAGAATAGGAAATACAAATTAGCACCCAGAGGCTTCAGATGTTCCTGTTATTGCACCCCAGTATACCCCCACAGCTATGGGCACTGCCATGTCTGTCTGCCTTGTGTCTGACTCTGCTGCCCTTCCACAAAGCCTGTCTCCATGGCCACTAGGTGAGGTATCTCTGAGCTGGGTAGAGCACAGGGTTCACACCTCAGCCACCATGCTAGTCCAATGGATGGACATAGCCCTTAACCTGTGTCCCTGTGCCTATGGAGAGTTGAGACCTGCAACTCTGGGCCACACTGGCACGTGCTGTTTTCTCCATAGGCTAGGTGTTGAGGTACCCAGTGGAGTGAAGCTCTCTCTTGCCCAGGGCAGCCAATCTGAGCTGCCTTGTTCCCCCTGGAATACACTGCCTGACCCTGACTCACCAGGTACACGGCATCTCGGGCTTCTACGGCAGCCAAGTGGCCCAGGGTGGTCTTATGGGTGGTTATTGATTGTGTCTTCCGAGTCAGTATCTTGGTTTGAATGGTGATATCATTGGGCTTGATTCCTGGCCACTTCCTACAGACAAATGTGCTTAGCTTCATCATCGGTCAGCCACCCAGGACACAGCTTGGAGACTCAGCTGTTAGCATGGACTTAGATGGCTTTGTTAAGGGTCCCCTAAGCGTTTCCTGTTGGACTCTTTATGTCGTTCCCTTTTTCCCTGATGACCTAACCGTGTGTGCGCAGTCGTCTGGTCTGCTGCATGAGAAAGAGAATGCCACACCTACATTTCTTCCTTGTTCTCGACCTTGCTTTCCTCATCAGCCTGCTGCCCAGGCAGCAGTCCTGAGCTCCTGGCCTCTGTTTTCCTCTGGGAACGCTGGGAGAATTGCTGCTCACAGACTGGGGGCCAGGTACTTTGACAGCTGTCATTACCCAAGACAGACAGCTGGAGTGGTTCACAGTGCTAGCCGCAGCTTGAGGCTGTACCGTCCCTTGGGACAGGCCTCCTTTTCTTCGCAGGTCGCTATGGTGCTTCTCATGTGAACCAGTAGCCCTGGAATTCTCAGTATGTGCTGGGTGACCTCACCTACATTCTCCTCAAACAGCCCTGGTCATTTCAGAGAAGGAAACCAAAGGCTGGAAATCAGTGACTTTCCAGGGCCATCAGGTCTGTCTGAGTTCAGAGCCCGAGTCCCTCCCCACAGGCCTGCCCTACCTGCAGTCGACACAACCATTCACCCGGCCCTTGTTTCTAGACTCTCACCTGCTCCCACGTTCAATCAGGGGCCTCTCACTCTCTTCCTCCAGAGACAGTCTGGCCAGCTTCCTCCGTATGAGGATTGATACTTTCTGCTTTTGGGCCTCCATCCCTGACAGGAAAGAAGTGTGTTACCTGACTATGACCTCAGGGACAGCTTGAGAACCAAGGATGTGACACTCTGGTCATATTCAGAGGTAGGAGAAGCAGTCAAGGCAGCTCACCCAGATGTCTAGCCTGGGGATCCAACTTTGACAGCCCTTCCTGGTGAGGAGAGCTGGGTTCTGAGTGCAGAGTGAGCACCTATCAAGGCACATGCCTCCTCCCGTCCGCCCATGTGCAGCCTCTGCCCCGACTTCTTCACCAAGCCTGATAGTTCAGTCACCAAACTGAAGCCAAGAAACCAGCTGGCTATGTGTTGTGGAATATTAGTTGAAGATGTGTTACATTCTTTTATGTGGTGGAATAGTTGTTTAATGATGCAAAGATGTGTTGTATTCTTTCATGTTGCATTTGTTTGACTCTGTGAAGCTGTGTTACCGTACCTGTCTAAAACACTTCGTGGTCTAATAAAGAGCTGAACGGCCAATAGCTAGGCAGGAGAGGGATAGGCAGGGCTGGCAGGCAGAGAGAACAAATAGGAAAAAAAAGAGACGAGGGAGAAGAAAAATAAGGAGGAGAGGCAGGCACAGGGGCCAGCCACCCAGCTGCACAACCAGCCACAGTGTAAGAAGGAAAGAAAGGTAGATAGAATAGAGAAAGGGAAAAGCCCAGAGGCAAAATGTAGTTAAAAGTTAGACAGGAAATTTAAGAAAAGCTGGCTAGAAACAAGCCAAGCTAAGGCTGGGCATTCAGAAGTAATAATAAGTCTCCATGTATTATTTGGGAGCTTGGTGGTGGGCCCCAAAAGAATAAAAAGAAAAAAAAAAAAAAAGGAAAAAAACTACAGAAACATGCCTATGATCCCAGGTACCAGGACTGAAGCAGAAGGATCTCGTGTACTAATGGGTACTTCAAGAGTGTCTTGAGACACAGAGAGCTTTCTGGTAGGCTCTTAATGTTCAGCTCTATCTCAGGCACACTTAAGTCCACATTCTTCCTTGTAGGGGAGGGCTGAGTGTCTTTTGCCATCATTGCTTCAGGAACTGCTTCTCTTGGGTAACACCTGTGTTTGGTTTTCAGCTGCTTTCAAGACTGCTCTGTGAGAGTTCTTTGCACCCAGGGATAGCTGGTCTTTCTCTGACTCACAGGTTATGAGGAGGAACACTCTTCTGATTTTGTTGTTGTTGTTTTGTTTTGTTTTTAGATACAGGGTTTCTCTGTATAGCTTTGCGCCTTTCCTGAGACTCACTTGGTAGACCAGGCTGGCCTCGAACTCACAGAGATCCGCCTGCCTCTGCCTCCCGAGTGCTGGGATTACAGGCGTGCGCCACCACCGCCCGACACTCTTCTTATTTGTGGTTTCTTTCCATATTGCACTTTTTCCCCCTATTTTAATCTTGGCCTGGAGAAGTGCCACCACTTCCTTTACAACTTCTGATTCTTATTCTATAGTCAGAAAATACTCTGTGACATAGAGAGAAGAGCAAAACAGCCCAAGAATAATGTCGGAGGACAGATAGAATACCTTCAACAGAGGTGACCACTGTTTGCCCCACTGTACAAAAGCAGCTGCTGTGAGAAAGAGAAGCCAGAGGGAATCCCATTGTGGGAAAAGCCTCAGTGGGGAATCCCAGGCCTGGGCCTCAAATTCCCAAGGTGGTTTCTGCTGCGCGCTGTGAGCATCTGATTGGAACTACCAGCCTGTTGAAACAGTGGACTCCAAGAAATGGGAATTTCCCCAGGAATCTCATGCTGGGGAAGGAAATGGCCTCAGCAAGAGGGTTACTTGTCTCCTGGAAAGAGATTTGGCACAGCTCTATGAACTTGTTTGACCACCTCATAGGATGAGCCTGAAGGTGACAAAACAGGTCAGTGGTGGGTGGGAACATATTTTGACCTGGCTTGCTTAGATGGGCATATACTTGGCCCTCTATGTAAACTCTGGCCTCTCTTCAGGACCCAGAAGATAGATTTGGGCGTGGGGATTGCTAGATCTCTTAGTCCCTCTCCTGAATATGACCACATTGAATAAATTTCCTTTTTCTGCTTTCCACTTAATTTGGCTTATTTAATACGCTTATTAGGATGGAAGGCAAGATTTGATTTGGGACACAGGTTGTGACCCCCAAGTTAGATAACAGAAGCCTCAGCTAAGAGGACATCCTGCTCTGTCCAGGATTATCCATCAGTAGCTCCAGATGGGTGCCTCAAAGGGACTTCCCCAACTGGATGTTTTGAGCACTGTGTGATAATATTTTGCTATCTGTCTATTGATCTATCTGCGACTTGATAATTATTTTTGTTACTTTGGCTTGCTATATACTCAAACTCACTCATTCAAAGTCACAAGTGTGGCTATTGTAGATCATTCTGGGGCCAGAACACCACTCAAGGAGAAAATGTTTTACCCTGACTGAGGGACAGCAGACAAGCCCAACCCCAAACCCCCTACACCTTATGATCCCTTAGGGCCACAGCATGAGGCTGGTGTACCACTTACGTGGAACCTGGATGTCATCAATGGTGACCACTTCATCCAACTGCATCAGGAACTTCTCTGTAAAGGAGGCCAGACTTGCTATGAAGAAGCGGCTGTACCTTTTGGCAAAATCCTGGAAGAAACAGAGGTGAAAATGGACTTCATAAACAAAATCTCCACTACCAGGCCGGCAGAGGGAGGGTAGAGTTGGCTCTGTCAAAGAGTCTCCTGGTAAGGCACCCCTGATACCACGTTAACAACCACATTAGGGTTAACTAGCACCTGGTCCTCAGAGCCCAGAGACCTCTCCCAACATCTGGTCTGGTTTGAAACTAAGAAAGGATTCAGAGGGGCTGGAGAAATATCTCAGTGGGTAAAGTACTTGCCACAAAAGAATGAGGACCCAAGTTCAATCCCCACACTCACAAAAATATCTGGGTGTGAGGGTAGCTGCCACAGTCCTAGCACTGGGGAAAGAGAGAGGGATTCCTGAGGCAGCCAGCCTAGCTGACTGGGTGAGTTGTGGGTTCAGTGAGAGACCTTGTCTCATGAAAAGGGCTGACTGTTCCACTGTTCCTAAGAACAACACCCTACACTGACCTCTGCTTTTCACATGCACGTGCATACGTGTTCACACACACCTCCCCCCAACACACACACACACACAATCCAGAAATGGCCAAGGCACATACACAGACAATTCACCAAACAGAAAAATAAAAGTAGGTATGGATCATGAAGAAAATGGTCATTACTAGGTTTTGGAAATAATTTAGGAGTCAAAGTACAGCCAGGGATGGTGGCCCATGCCTTTAATCCCAACACTTGGGAGACACTTTCTGAGTTTGAGGCCAGCCTGGTTTACATGGCAAATTCTAGGACAGCCAGGACTATATAGAGAGACTCTGTCTCAAACAAACAGATAAAATCAAAGTAATGCAAACATCCCATAATGACCAGTTCATCTACCAAAAAGACCTATCATTTTGTGTTCTCTGGCTCAGGTACCAACTGTCGGATCCTGGAATGGAGGCTGAATGGCAGCGCTCACCTCCATCTTCTCCTGGCTTGCATGGATCACCCGGTCCAGCTCTTCCTGTCTTAGATCCTCCACAATGTGTAGGGACTCCATTTGATGGGCATATATGGGGTGGCCAAGATTTGGATGGAGTTTCTGAGCATTCTCATCCTTCAATCAAACAAGTCAGAAATGAGCAGAGATTTTGAGCCAGACTTTGAAATCAGGACCAATGTCTTCTGTTAGCTAAGGCCATATCCAGACAGATAGGTCCTGTGATCTGAGTGTTGAAAGAGGACTGAGCAGCAGTGAGGAGGACAAGGTGGGAGGGTGGCTGGTACCAACTCTGAGGGTTGGAGAGAAGGTTTAGTTGAACATCTGTTCCAGCCCAATCTGGACCTTTAGTTCAATAAAACCAGCACCAATCATATCCCACAGCACCAAGGAACATTGTGGAACTGTCACTGATCTCAAAGACCAAGGCCCTACCAAAGAGTTCCAACACAGCCTAGAGTTTGGTGAATGCCTTCTGCCAATAAGCATTGGCTCAGTTACTAATTCACCAGTGTCCTCTGTCCCCAGCAATCCCCAACTCTGTTCTCACCCCCCTGCACTCCTGGCCCTGGACTCAGCCTTGCTCATGCCCTGCCTCCGTTCTCCACCCCCCTGCTCTCCTGGCCCTGCCACCTTCACCTTCCTCTTCTCTAGTTGATTCTGCTGCTGCTCAAACTGCTCCCGAATCTCATTCATGGATGTGCAAAACTTGTTCCAATGCTGTTCCTTGAAGTTCTCTGTCACCAGCCAACACACCTGGGGCAGCAGCTCCTCAAACCTCCTCACCTGGGCACGTAATTCTGCAGAAATTGGAGGCAGAATATCAGGAAGTTGGCAAAGGAGATGTAAGTTCCTGAGGCTATGTTTCCGAAAATAAAAAAATAAAATAAAATAAAAAGGGAAAAGATTGGTCTCCAATGTGATAAGAGCAACTCCATCAAAAGGAGACCTGCAGTTGGACCAAGATGGAAAGTGTTGCTTAAGTAAATGCAGAGTGATCCTTCTCTGTGTGCTTAAAATGTGTTGTCTTTCATCAGCTTGGACAAGTTCCCATCTATGACCTCTTTGGGCATTGCCTCGACTTTTCTCTCCCTCTCCTGTACCTCCAAACAGTCAGAGGCTAAGACCCACTCTGTCATTCCTATATCTCTACCTCTCATGTTTTCATCTCCCTGTCCTGCAGGTTATTTCCTCTGAAGCTGCCTTCCAGTTCGCCAATCCCATGTTCAGCTATGTAAAACCTGGCCGCACACCCATGCATCATTTACAATGTCAGCTCTTGATGTTTCCTTTTTAGAAGTTCTATTTCACTCTCTTTGGCATCTAATTGGTTATTTCTATAGTATCTTACTCCTGTGTTTCCAGTTTCCCCTTTTATTTAACTATAAATACATCATCTCTATTTTGTGCCTAGTATTCCCCTCCCTCCCTCCCTCCCTCCTTCCCTCCCTCTTTCCTCCTCTTTCCATTCTTCCCTTTCCACCTCTTTTTTATTCTCCCCTCATTCTTCCCCTACTCTTACCATGTAGCCCAGGCTACCCTTGACTTTGAAACCCTGCCTCAGCCTCCCTCGTGCTGGAATCGAAGATATGGGCCACCACACGCAGCTAGCTGTGTCTGAGGTTCCTTCAGTGTCTGGAATCTTTGCTGCTCTCATTCTGGGCCTCTGCCTCCAAGGGCTTTGCAATCATGGTGAGTGTTTTGGGAACTTTATCTGTGGGAGTTGGAGGGCTGAGGCAAAGGCAGGTTTGAGGTCTGAGGGTGCCTCAGAATTAAGCAAATTCTGGACACTGTCAGAGAATGGTAGCTTGAAGCTGGAGTATCTATCTCAGATCCTTTTGAAGGATTTCCATAAAATAGAATTTGTGTTTCAGTAAGTATGAACTGGGTTGAGAAACGACATCAGGGCTACACTTCTGCTCGGGGTCCCCAGTGGAGCCTTTTATATCTTGTTTGCATCATCCATTACCAAGGTCTCTGCTGAGGTGTTTGATTCTAGTAGATGGGGGGCGGGACTTTGTGCCTCATTGGCCTGAGTCCAGGAGTTCGACTCTCGATTGCCCTGCTCTGCAGGCAGAGTCTTGTGGTCCTAGCTTTACACAGATCATCCCACCTTGGGTGGTCTGCTGTGGATATTGCTCTGTATGCTGTGAATGTGTTGCTCTGATTGGTTGAGAAATAAAAAGCTGATTGGCCAGTAGCCAGGCAGGAAGTACAGGCAGGATAAACAGACAAGGAGAATTCTGGGAAGAGGAAGTCTGAATCAGGAGTCGCCAACCAGACAAATAGGAGGCAAGATGTGAAGGCAGAACTGAGAAAGGGTACCAAGCCACATGGCTAAATTTAAGTGTAAAAGCTAGTCAATAGTTAGCCTGAGCTAATGGCCGAGTAGTTTCAATTAATATAAGCCTCTATGTGTTTACTTGTGTCCAATCGGCCCTAGGGCTGCGGACTGGCAGGTGAGAGAGAGTTGCCCTGACCATGGACCCGGGCGGGACTGGAGAAAACTCCAGCTTCAGTGGTCTTGGCATATGTCTCCTATTCTTAGTGCCCTGACTGAAAGAGGAGGCTCCAGGTCCCATGGATTTAGGGCAGAAGCCAGGGTCTCTGGTCCATTTATTAGTTCTCACTTAATTTTTGGTTTTTGTGTGTCTCATACTTTATGAGCACTTTAAAAGATTTTATGCCCCAAATACTGTTTCCAGCACTTTATATGTCCTCAGTAGGAGACGGAGGGTGCTGGGCTGCTATGCCAAAGGGAACAGAAGTCTCCACCAATGGATTATGTAGTAGAACATTTTAAGGTGTGTTACTTTTGTTTATGTTGCATTTGTTGAACTCTGTGAAGCTGTGGTACTGTGCCTGTCTGAAACACCTGATGGTCTAATAAAGAACTGGCCAATAACAAGGCAGGAGAAAGGATAAGCAGGGCTGACAGGCAAAAAGAATATACAGAGGGAAAAATCTGGAAAGAGAGGTCGAAGATCTAGGAGCCAGAGAAGGAGGACTCCAGGGGCCAGCCACCCAGGTACACAGCAAGCCACGGAGTAAGATTTTCAGAAGTTAGAGAAAGGGAAAAACCTAGAGGCAAATGGTAGAAGGGATAATTTAAGATAAGGAAAGCTGGCTAGAAACTAAGTCAAGCTAAGGCTGGGCGTTTATAAGTAAGAATAAGCCTCCATGTGTGATTTATTTGGGAGCTGGGTGGCAGGCCCCCCAAAAAGAGCCAAAAGACCAACCAACAACAGGATTAGGCATCTACAAGAGAGGAACACTGTCTACAGTACTTCCCAAGACCACCTGATCACAGGGCCTTTGCTTTGAGGACAAAGAGAATGGGATCCCTCTGAGTTCACTGGGAAACACTGTCTATTGGATTTTTCTCATTCTACAATCACATAACCACAGGGTTATGGCCAGTCATTCCCTGTGAGGGATTAATCCAAAAAAGAAGCCTTCATGGCAACTTTGTTACTTCCTCCACCTTACAGGTAAGAAATGGAGGATCAGAGAGGTAGAATTACTTTGCCAAAGTCACACAGCTGGGAGGTTACAGAGCGTGGTATTGACCCGAGGTCTAGCTACCTCCTAATTCCCACACACACACCTCCCCTGCTAACTCTGAAATCACACAGCAGAGCCCAATAAAGTGTGATAGATCTGCACAGAGGAATATTATTCTGTGTTTTTTTTTAAGTACTATACACTATAACATGCATAACCTCAAAAATATTCCCTAAAACAAAAGAAGACAGTCTCAAGGGGCCATGTGACTCCATCCCATGAAAAGACAGAAAAATTACAGATGGACGTGGATATTGTTTGCTTGAGTCTGGGAGGGGATAGGTTGATGAGGGGTAACATCGGCAGTGGTGGCAGTTAGACAACTCTGGAAATGAATTAAAAGCCACTGAATGACTGGTCACAGCCCGTGATTGTAGAATGAGTGGAAGCCAAGCATTAGACAGTGTTTCCCAGCTATGGTTGTCCTCAAAGCAAAGGCCCTGCGGTCAGGTTGGCTTGGGGAGGTCATCTGGGCTGTGAATGGGATGACAAGCTCTGAGACACAAAGTGGAAAACCAACTACATTTCTGAAAAAACAATGAACCTTTAAAAATTTTTGACCCAATTAAATTTAATAGTGCTTTCTCTTAACCCCAAGAGGTTGGCTTTTCACAGGGCTATTCCTCTATCTCCTCAGTGAGTCAAAGGGGGGGCCACCCCTGGCCATACCTGTTCCTGTGTTCCTTCTGTGGGCTGAAAGGCACTTACCCAGAAGACAGGAGTTGTGGTACTCATCCACCTGATTCTGATATTCCAGGATCTTCTTGACGATGTGCTCAGCACACTGGTCAAAGTTTTCATACATGCATTCAGGCCTGGTGACTGGACGTTTCTCTTTGCGGTAAAAATCCTGCCAGAGAGAGGTGATCACACGTGGCCCCGCCAGCCCATCTTGGACTTTTACACCTCTGCACCTTTGCATGTACTCCCCCCCTCTGCCCTGTCACCCTCTCCCCACCCCAAGCCCACCAAGCATGGCTACAAACAGACCATGTTTGCTATTTGAATGCCTGCATGGAAAACTCCTATTTAGTCCTAGAGACCCAGGTCCATGGCTTCTCAACCTGGAACAGGGCTGGGTGTTTACTAGAAAGCATCAGGATGTGGACCACAAAGGCAGACAAGCTGGAGTCCTGCTTGGCAGAACCCAGCCTGCTGAAGGCAGGCAGGGGACCTGGGTATGTTCTGGGACATGCCAGAGCAGCACAGCATGTAGGCTGTGCCCAAGCCCCACAAGGCCCTCTGTGTCCCACTACTGGGAGTCATGTGTCCTAGTTTTGGATCAGAATATGAATGTTTGCCCAATGGGTCTCCATGAGGCAAAGCTGTGGAGACAGTCTCACTCGGCAAGGACCAGCGGACTTGGAGAGAGCACAGAATACTGCTGGGACCGCACAGCTGAGAGGTCACTTCTCTCTCATAATATTGATGATTCTCTTGGTGGTTTTTAGGGTCACTTTGTCAGTCACTCATGGGACAGAGGTGATCATTCATAGAAACACCATTTTTTTCTCAATTGTTTTCCCCTAAAATTCTTTGGGAACTGATACTTCTCGTGTTTCCTATCTGGAAATACTAGCTGTCACTGGGAACTGTTCTGATTCAGTGCTGACAGCTGAAGAAGTACAAGCTAACTGTATACAGACAGCTTATGGCAGATCACCCCTATTTCTTAAGTACGCTTTGTTAAGTTTTGAATGATATTGTTCTTGAGAGTATGTGCCTATGTTTATCACCTTTTGGCCTTGTAAAGACAGGATGTACCTGGCTCAATATTTGACCAAACTAGCCAAATGATAAGTGTTGTTTTGGGTTTAAAAGATGTTTTGATGTAAAACATGTTTGCTTTTGCCAGAGGTTGACAGTGTAGGGTGAGAAAAACATGTTTGTTGGTATGGAAAAACAAGCTTGTTTTTGAAGTGTAAAGGCTGCTCCAGCTACTCAGGGCCAGCCACTGTGTGAAACTCATCTGGCGGTCGGACACTACTCCAATTCTTCCCACCCATGCCTCTCCCCTGTCTCAGGACTTGAACCTTGGCTGTTGCCGGGTCATGGCATCCCAGTCTGGGTTGCTGGGGCCCTGAGGGACAGAGATTGGGTGTGTTCCTCTTGGAGCACTCATCAACTGACACCCAGACTGTGTCCAAGCAGTGTTTGCTGACTGGTTAGATAAATGAATGAATAAATACACGCTAGATGGTTTAGTTTCTGGGAGGAAACCTTAGAAAGAAACAAATGGACAACAGACTCAGGGTCCTGAGGTGGTGGGATCTAGGGTGCCCTGCTAAGCAGACTGCATGAGGCAGAGGGCCTGCAGGAGGCTTCCAGGACAGGCAGAGGACCTGCAGGCAGCTCTCACCTCCACCACAAACAGCAGGTGCTCGTTGCTCTCCCAGAGGAGAGTCTGGATGATGTTTTTGAAGTCCCTGCAACCCAAACAAAGCAGGTCTGTGAGTTGCATCTTCCGGACCGCCAACACAGACCGAACCAAGCAACTGAGTGTTCTGAGTATTCTTCTCCAACCCTGTCACTCCTAGGAATTACCCATTACTGCTAGGACCTTGGCCTTTGAACATCCCAATTAAAAATAAATAAATAAAAAGCTGAAAAACTTCTTGGTCTTATTTGTCATTTGTTCCTTTTCTTCTGATCCTAGCTCTGTGCCAGTTCTCAATTGCCTGATTCTGATACTCTCTGCTCCTCTGGAGCGCCCTAATTGATTGGTTTGACTGGCTAATTAATCTCTGTCTCTCCCAGTAGACTGTAAGTCTACCAAGTATTTAAAATACTGATTGGGAGATTATTAGATGGATGTATCTCTGGTACCTGAATTTCCTGCATGAGCTCAGAATGAACAGATGGTCACAGTCCACAAAAATGAAGCTTAAGTTTAACTAATCAGAAATAGCTCGTGGGCCTCTAACTAGGAACTTTGCATAATAACTAATCAAATCTTTTCTTCTTACTTCTGTGAACATGAACACATTTTCCCCTTGGTGCCTCCTCCACGGAGCTCTCGACCACACACAGTCCATGGTCCCCATTTATGAATGCCTATATGCACAAGTCCACTCGGTGGTTGCATTTTAATGTGCTAGAGTTCTAACTCTGAGGACCATGGAGTGGAAAAGTTTCTCAGGGGGCACTGGTGGTCTCTGCCCCGGTTGGCCCCCTGCACTCTTTGAAAAAGGAAGGCGCTGGTCATGATAGCCCGGACCTATAATTCCAGCAGGAGGTCAAGGCAGGGTAATGAAGAGTTCAAGGTCATCCTTTTCTACCTTTGAGCTCCAGGTCAGCCTGAACTACTGGAATCTTATCTAAAACAATAACAATAAAAATGAAATGAATAACAAGCCAAAGCTTTGAGATGGCTCAAATTTGATTGCCAAGCAAGCCTGAGACCTGAGTTTGATCCCAAGATCCATGTTAAAAAAAAAAAAAAGCAAGCCAGATGAAGTGTGTCTGTAATCCCAACACTCCTGTGATGAGAAGAGAGGCAGAGACTGGAGAATCGCCCTGAAATCAGCACGTGACACAGCAGAAACAAGAAGAGAGACCTTGACTAACAGGACAGGAGAGAATCAGCTCCTGAAAATTGTCCTCTGACTACACATACATACACACACTCACATTCACATTTACTCTCTCTAATAATAATAATAATAATAATAATAATAATAATAATAATAATAATAATAGTAAATTAGCCGGGTGGTGGTGGCACACACCTGTAATCCCAGCACTCAGGAGGCAGAGGCAGGCAGATCTCTTATGAGTTCGAGGCCAGCCTGGGCTACCAAGTGAGTTCCAGGAAAGGCGCAAAGCTACACCGAGAAACCCTGTCTCAGGAAAAAAAAATAATAATAAATTAAAAAAAATTAAATAGTAAGCCAATGAGTAAGGCCTCCTGTGAGAGGCACTGTACTGCGGTTTTTGTGTCAATCTGACACAAGCTAAAGTCATCTGAGAGGAGACAGCCTCACCTGAGCAAATGCTTCTATATGACCAAGCTGCAGGCAAGCCTGTAAAGTATTTTCCTAATTAGTGATTGATAGAGGAGGGCCTAGCCCATTGTGGATGGGGCCATCCTTGGGCTGGTGGTCCCGGGTTCTAGAAGAAAGCAGGCTGGGCAAGCCATGAGGAGCAAGCTAGTAAGCAGCACCCCTCCATGGCCTCTGCATCAGCTCTTGCCTCCAGCTCCTGCCCTGCTTGTGTTCCTGCCCTCACTGCTTTTGAGGATGAGCTGTTCTATGAAGCTGTGAGTGAATAAACCCTTTCCTCCCCAAGTTGGCTTTGCTCATGGTGTTTCATCTCAGCAAGCATAACCCTGACTAAGACAGGCACCTCCTCCACTCACTCTAAATAGCCATTAGGGCATGGCTCACACACCAGAGACTTAAAAGCCAATTTCTGTTGACTGGTGGATATTCATGCCCCATAAGCTCAACTGATTTAAAAGCAAAAGTGAGATGGAGAACCAGTGTCTTCAGGTTGCATGGAGTCGTGGGACACTGATATTTCACAATGACTCTGAAGAGTCACCAAGACTGCTGCCCATATGTACTACTCGCCAGATTCTAACAGCTATGTACATTGGTCAATGGTCTATCATTTCAAAACTTAGTCATTGCACTTTTAAGAGATGCAATTATATCAAGCTGAGGAGAAATTAACACCAACATTTTAGTGCATTCCCTCCAGCTAATTTTACTTAAAATCAGACACAATTAGCTTCCATTTACATATCCTCTGTCCATTTATCAAATTCTTAGTGCCCCTGTATTGGGATATGGTCTTCAATGGTTGTGGAGCATCATTAAATATAGATGTACCACAGTTTGCAATTCTTTGATTTCTGGAATTTCAGAGTTTTTTCTCCACTTTCAATTGGCATGAAAAGCATTGCATGGGTGAGCAGGAGATACAGCTGAAGGGCAGAGAGCTTGCTTCGCATGCATGAAACCCTAGGTTCATCGAATTTCTGAAAAATCAGCAACAAGGTATTGCATGGGGTGTTTTGTTTGTTTTTTGTTTTTTTTTTTGTTGTTTTGTTTTGTTTTTTCTTTTTTGCACAGTAGGCAATGTGTTTTGCCAGTCCAACGGAATCTTAGCCTTAGGTGACTTCCTTGAGAGTGACAGGAAGGTCCACCAATCAAGTTCACATATTTCTCAAAGGCTGAGAAACAGTCTAGTTCCCAGGGGAGTTCCGTCAGATTATAGGTAGAGGGAACTCTAACAGAACCCCAAACAACAGAACAATTGACGAGGTAACCTTGAATTACTTACAGAGAGATGACCCCACTCATCCTGGCCACCAGACACACTGGTCCCAGGTTCTTGGATGAACCCTAAAGATAGCGGCAACTAGGTCCCACTCTGCCAGGAGCTGGCTCTGGAGCCCCCTCTAGCATCACGTGACCTTGGACCTGATGGTATGTGTCATAATTCCCCACTCTCTAGATCATGTCCATCCACCACCGCTTTGTCCTAAATGGTTGCATGACAGTGATGGAGTCTGGCCTGAGGCTGTGAACCATCTCTCCATCTGGATGAGGGTGTGGCTTTTCACCTTAGTGCTGTGAAAGTACTTGTCCTTGTGGCTACACTATCTTCCAGGCCTTCCTCCACTTAGAACACCAGTGGGCATTTTCTTGCTGACAGCGTGCATTTCTGTCTCCTGTAGGGCTCCTACTTGCTTCAGAACAGAGCAGTTCCAAGCAGCTGGTTACACAGCGCAAGCTGCATGGAATGACTCTGGGGAGTTTTGTCCTTTGCGAGGAGGTTCAGCATCTAGGGAGAAAAGCATGAAGGCTTGCAGATGGTTGCTTTGATGGCTCCCATTAGCCTCCGCTGACGGCTTTTGCAATTTCTAGAAGGATGATTGTTGGTGACCTCTGCCCTCAGTGCAGGGCACCTGCTTTCGCTCTCTAAGCTGGCGGCTCCCTTGCAGGCCTGGGTTAGTTGGTGAGTGAGTCACAGGTGAAGTACAGAATGGGCTTGTCCCCTGCTCATTTCTTGGTGTCCCAGTGAGGCTGAGCATTTCCCTTGGGTGTTTATTTCTAACAGTTTCTTCTTTGGTGTGATTTTTTTTTTTTTAAATTCAAGGGCAATTTTATTAGAGCTTAAGAGAAAAACATAGTTTAAAAAAAAAAAAAAACAACCCTGGCAGCCACCAGGAGATGGAGAAAACACATGTCCTTAAGTCAGGCATAGCATAGAAATAGCTGGCTGGAGCTGAAGAGATGGACTAGCCTTTAAGAGCACTTGCTCTTCCAGAGGATCTGAGTTTGAGTCCCAGCCCCCACAGGGCAGGCAGCTCACAACCACCTGTAACTCCAGTTGCAAGGGATCTGATGTCCTCTTCTGGCCTTGACAGGCACCTGCATATACATAACCCAGGCAAACACACACATAAAATCAAGTTCATGTGTTGTGTGGTAGTTTGAGTGTATCTGGCCCCCATGAGCTCATAGGGAGTGGCACTATTAAGAGGTGTGGTCTTGTTGGAGGAGGCTGGATAACACAAGCCTTTAATCTAGACCTTGAAGATGGAGGGCACACTTTTAATCTGGGCCATACCTTCTGCTGGAGGTGTGTCACCTTGCCCCCTCCTCCCCAACCCCCCCACCGCACGCTTTGAAGTCTTTTTCTCAAGCTTCACTTAGTGTGACGGTTCAGTTGATTTCTTCCTGCCTGCAAGATCAGGACTCTCAGCTCCAACACTGCATCTGCCTGCACACTGCTATGCTCTCCTTCATGATGATAGGACTGAACCTCTGACACTGTAAGTGAGCCACCCTCAAATGTTTCCTTTAAAAGAGTTGCCACGGTATTGGTGTCTCTTCACAGCAATAGTAAACCCTAAGGACATGCTGGAAAATCAGGGTGTGCGTTAGTTAACATAGGCATGAGGTTCTGATGAAAAGATACATTTGGAGACAGGGTCTTGCTATACAGCCCAGGCTGGCTAAACTTGTGATCCTCACACATTAGCCCCTGGGTTCTAGGATTACAGGCCAGAACCACCGTGCCTGGCTCCATGCTGGTAGTTCCTCCCTGAACTTCCCAGCCTTCCCAACTGTAAGAAATAAATCTCCGACGTTTACATGTTCTGCAGCCTTAGACATTCTGTATAGTAGCAGAGTGAGATTAAGACAGGACTCTGGGGCATTGTGCTGTCACTGAGAAAGTCAACTGCTGCAAGTCCATTTGTTGATACTCTCCAGCTGACAAAATCACAAGGAAAAACCAAGCAAATTCCTGATTGCTCAGGGTCGGAATGGTGGAAGGAATCGTAAGAGGCGGGTGTTTGGAAGGTGGGAGAGTTCTGTATCTTGACTATTGTGGGAGTTCACCTCTTCATGGAATTAACAGGACACAGAACTGGAGGGAACAGAGTCAGGGTGGCTGTGGCACAGGATGTCACATGCATAGGGGGAGGGCACATCAAGCTGCCAACCTGAGGTCTCTTCTGAGTCACCTGGTGGGTTAGACAGCCTTCCTCACATAGTTCCCCAGCTCCAGAGGTAAGGTCCCCGTGGGGGTCAAAGTCTGCCAAGAAGGGTAGGCGTCCCTCAGTGAGAGAGTGGGGTGCCACGCTGGAGCTTGGTGTTCTCCACGGGCTGCTGATGTCTTCAACTTGAGATTCCCATGATTTGCTCAAAAGGAAGCTAGATTAAGTAAACTGACTTTTGCTTTAATCACTAAAGTGCTGATAAAGGAAAAGAGGAATGCAGCAGGGGTGGAAAACTGTAAGGACAGAGACACAAACAAACAAACAAACAAAGAACACAAGCGAAGCCCTCAAACTTCGAGAGTGCCTTGGCAACATGAAATGCTGAGCCTGGAAAATGGGAGCTTTTTGGTGAAAAATGTCTCTCAACAAACACAAGACAAGCTGACCTTGATGTGTAAGTTTACCCTCCCTACACCTCCACTGCCCTTATAGAGAAAAAGAGTTCTCACAGAGGGAAATGATTCCACAAGGGGGAAACAGGTGCCACTACTTACTCAGCCTGAGGAGGGGGCCTTTCCCCAAGCACCTGGTACTTCTTGTCGACTCTGATGATCTTGGTATGTCGTGTCATGCTGTGAGACAGAAGATGGTCAATACTTTGTAGTGGGGGGGGGGGGGGGGGGGGCAGGGCAATTCTGTACCCATTGGACCCTGTCTGGGATGCCTGAGAGCCTGCGGTGCCTATGGGGCAGAATGACTGGATTTTAGAACAGCTCTACAGGATGCTTCTCCACTTTCCAACTTCTTTTTTTCTCTGAAAAAACCCTAACTTTGGGTTTACTGCTGAGTCGTAGCCAAGGCCAGGTAGACTGCAAGTGGAGGGATGGTCAGGTCCAGAAGTTTGCATCCTCTCTTTCCCGTGAAGACTCAAGGAAAACCATCAGGGTCATTAGATAATCATACCACACTTCTAGTTAGATGTGAATTCATTTACACAAGGAATAACACACACACACACACACACACACACACACACACACACACACACACACACACGCACACTATCCAGGGCTTAGCAAAGAGCCAAAGTTGGCTCAGCCATTGACTTCTGTCATTTGCTTTCCCTAAAATAAGTGAGATAGAGCTAGTGGCCAGAGGCTCATGCGTGATGGATGACCTCTCCAGAGTTCAGTAGGTGACCATGGACTTAGATACCATGTCCTGGTCCTCCTGTAACCTACCTGCTCCTGTGCTCAGTCTGTCCCCCTTTCTAATGCTGTCCAGCTTGTGGGGAGATTGCAGGACTGCCATCCAATGATAGCTACCCAGACACTTCTCTGGGTACAAACATGTGGGAGCAGTGATCCACCCCTAAGGAGGAGCTCAGCCCTGAATAAAGCCCATGTTACAGCGCCCCTCCACCTCCTTCCCACACAGCTCCTGAGCATGAGTACAAGCGAGACCACAGATCAGAGTCTGAACAAAAGACAGGCTGTCTGGCCTCTGTCTGGGGACCAGCGGGCCCAGGGCATCTGGGAAGGGAAAGTTTGGGATGGCCTTGCATCCTTACCTCCCTGCTGAGGTGGCACTGGAGCTGGCCAAGGCCTTCTTCACGGATTTTTCTCCCCGGTACCGATGTTTCTTCAAGGCTTTGGGTGACAAGTGTCCAGGCCAAGATCAGAGAAGAAGAGGTGACCGTAGGCTGCAGCTGCCACCAACCTCCCTGCCACTACCTTCCCTGAGACCCACAGACCTGGGATTCTACCTGTGTGGGAGCGGTCCTTGTCACATGGGCATGCTGATTTTGTCTGAGGAATTCTGAAACCGAAGAGAAGGAAGTGAACTTTGCCATGGTGACCATTACAACAGCCCAGGCCAAGCCCTGGGTAGCAAACTGTTGGTCCTCCATACCACTTGCATACTCTCACCATGAGCTCAGGAATTTGAGTGAGTAACTGAGGTGTGAGAGGAGAGGCCCCTGGCCTGAGGTCCTGGAGCAGCACTCCTGTGGTACTGCAGTGAGTAGGGCCCCAGAGCCACAGTGGTAGGTACTCACTGAAGGATCTTCTTGACCACATCCACGGCAGGGTCTTCAATCATGGGCCTCCCCATGCGGGTTGGTTGGGCAAAGGACTCAGGGGTAACGAGGCCCACCTTGGCTTCCTCCTCGAGGGCCTCTGAAGACACATGGATGTCACTCTCCATTTCCATATCTGTCAGGATGGTGTCCTGCAGTCCAGAGAGAAATTCTAAGTAGAGGGACCACGTTTTCAGGAGGCAGCAGATACTGTCCGCTGCCATCTTGTCTGAGTAATGGCTGGAGGTAAGCTGCCTGGCTGCTCTGGACCAGGATTGTCCAACTGATGCCTCGACCACATGAATGAAGGCAAGACCAAGAGTGGCCAACTGCCCATGAGAAAGGGCAGTAAAGATGTCCACAAAGAGTAAGTCTGGCTGTTCCATCATTTATTCTGAGTCTCCTCTCCTGTCAGGCCTTTGAAAGGGCACAGGCTGGAACCCTGGAGCCTCTGTATTGCCATGAGCAGTGTAGGAAATACCTGTGGGGGGAGGGGGTTACCTGGCTGCATGGTAAGGAAAGCCTCCCCCTGGAAGAGTATAGCCGAAACCTGGCAGGGAGAGCCGAGGCAGCTGCAGCCTACTCATGCAGCAATTGGCTCGAGTTCCCTGGGAGTGGCTGAGAACCTCATGGCAAAGCCTGATGTGGGGATGGGGGCAGGTCATGCAGGCTCTGCCCATGCCAGTGCTCAATCTCTGGCAGATAGCTCCTTAACCAGAGACCTTACCTCATGGTCGGTGGACTCATGGGGAAGTGGGAGATACTCCAGGGCCAGGAGGCCCACCTAGACCAGAAGGCAAGAGATGCCTTTGCCTGGGAGAAAGGGATGAGGGGTACCGATGACAGACCTTGGAGGCTCCTGTGTGACTGCTTCAAGGGTTTAGATTCGACATTGAAGGCAGGAGAATGATGGAGTTATTTGGGCCTTTGCTGCTGGACAGGAACTGGGTATCAAGTCGGGAGAGGGCATAGTAGCTAGAGGAAGAGACATTGGGAAGAGACAACTCTCGTTGGAGGTTGAGGATGTGACTGCTCATGGCGTATGGGAAAGCAGAGGCTGAGGTGGATGGCTTTGACTGAGGCCACATGCACGGGCTAACTTGAGAGCCTTGGTAGAGAGGAGTGGTGCCAAAGTCAGCTGAGCTCTGACTCCACAGTGTGCCATCCTTCCAGAACATCCCAGCAGGCCTGATGAATCCCGGGCATCCCCTCTCCTCTCATGCTGCACTAGATCTTGTGCGGTCTCCTGGGAGCCCAGACTACAGCTTGTCTACCCTTTCCCCGTTCTCTCCATCTTCCTTACCGTAAAGACCTCCTGAGTAATGCACACCACATCCAGGCTGCAGTTGAGGTACTTAATCCTCTGGCTCAGTTTTTCTTTCCAGGATCGGACAAAGACAAGAAGGTCATCTGTGGTCACCATCTAATGAGAACACAGAAGGAGAGAGCCCCAGAAAACAGACGGGGTCACCAGAAGTCCAGGGACAGGGGCTTATCTGGGGAAGGTCAACATTTGGTTCTTCCAAGTCCCCTCTCTTATAGGAAATGGTCCTGGGGGAGTGGAGGTTGGGGGGAGTGACTGGCTCTCTTGGGCAGCTGTCCTAAAGTGTCCTTCACAGATCCTTCACTGATGGGGAAGTTCTGTTCCTGGTCTTGTAGCTATAGGCAAGTGATTCAAAACTGCTTAACTTAGTTTCCTCATCTGTAAGATGGGGATATGGACCGCCCCCCCCAGTGTGTCCTCTAGCTCTAAAATTATGTTTAAAGGACACATTGGTCCAGTTGGCAAGGGCGTGGAGAGTTGGGCAGGAGGGCTGACTGTTCATCTCTAGGCATCCCCTTAGCAGCACCCTACAGTTTCAGGCATGCACCCTCAACCATCTTTATCCTCACTATGCATCCAAGACTTTACCATTGTTTCCTAATCATTGCTCTGCAGACTACAAACCAAGCTCCTCCATCCACACAGGAATGGGTCACCCAGCTCACACTCTCCCCACCTAGTCGGGAGGCAGGGGAAGTCTCCTGACATCCACCCAGCATGAAAGGACTGGTGGAGCTTTGGGGGAAGAAATGCATCTAGAAATGTTGCTATTCTGGACAGTCAAGACTTGCCTAAAGGACCTATCGGAGGTCCTAACAGGAAAAATAGTTTGTCCCTTGATACCGGCAAAGGGAGACCAGGGAAGTGATGGATAAGATGTAGGAACCACCTTCCATCTACACATCATCTCTTCAGAGTGATTAACTCAATGGATGTGTAGGAAACTATATGAAGGCAAACTATATGAAGTCTCCAGAGGGACATTCACTCTGCACATGATCCCCTGTGGGAACTTTTCTCAAGAATCATGTGCCATACCATACAAACATTTGCAATGAATATAGAAAAATAAATGTCCTCTTGGGGCTCACATCAATGGAGACACAGCCGGGAGCTGACAGGAGAGAAATGGAGCAGGGGTCCTTCTTTTTTCTTCTCTGCTCTTGCAGGCCAGGCACCCAGCTCTGGGGGCATCTGAGTGAGCTGCCCATAGATACCTTATGAGACCAGGGCACATGTGGATTGGGGCAGAGACAGGCACTCATGGCCAAAAACACAAATGTGCACACACCCAGAGACCTGCTCTGCTGACTGGGGGAACCAGAGACACTCATAAACATGGTCCTGCTGAACTCCACTACAATTCCAACTTTTCACAGATTAGACAATGAAACATCAGTTTATGTGCTGTGATAAACAGGAGTTCAGAGAGCCTGCTCCTCTCATTCACTGGGGCTGAGCTCTCAGTGCAGAGAGAGAGGCCTGATGGCATTGCAGAGGGAAGTGGAGTCCCCAAATCCAGTCTCAGGCCCCCACCCTCACTAACCTCTCTGCATGCTGCTCGTCTGAGGCTGGCAGTGGGGAGTGGGTGGGGGTGGGGGAGTGTTTTTTTTTTTTTTTCTTTCTGCCTTCCTCTGAGTAACACAAAAGTTAGCCAGTGAGGCTCAGAGACACCCCACCCTCTCTGCACTGGAGAAATCTGGTACCCAGATGCAAGCCTACACCAACTTGGCCGTTCTTGACTGGACACATTCAGAGTCTGATCTACTTACGCCCTTATCTCCTCGGTACTCTCGACACGTTTGTATCTTGCACTGAAGCTGTTCCAGAGAAGAATTTAATCCTTCTGCTTGCAAATTGGACTTGGCCACCTAGAAAAGCAGTTTTGAGATTCTCTTTTTAGAGTATCTTCAAGATAGACAAGAAAGTGATGAAACACTGAAAAACATGGGGAGAGTATATAGCCATTGATATGCTATCAGAAAGTAGATCAATACAAGTTCAAAGGTTTGTTTCTCTATCCAATAGGTGTGGTGTAAATGAAACTGGTGCCATAGACTGTGATTAAGTATGTAAGACCCTCCAGAAGGCATACAGAGCTTTGGAACACCCACACTCTGTCACAACATTCCAGCTAACAGACACCTGAGCACATAGGCAGTGTCCTGGGCAAGGATGCTTCTCACAGTCCTGGACAAAGCAAAACACACACACACACACACACACACACACACACACACACACACACACACACACCCTGATAGCCCAGCCATGACAGGGAGGCTATTCAAAGGGTATTTATGAAGAATCTTTAAAGCATATGCAGGGGCCAGGAGAAATGGCTCAGTGGGTAAGAGGGCTTGCTCTGCTGTCTAAAGGAAGTGAGTTCAAATCCTCTGGACGCACACAGAAAACTGAGCACAGCCATTGGTGCTTGCAGCCTCAGAATGGGGAGCTGGCTCCAGAGAGTTCTCTGGCCAACCAGAGAACTGGCAAAGCAGTGAGCTTGCCCAGTGTTGGCCACCATCTCAAGGCTATGGTAAGTAGGAAAATTACAGAAAGGTGCCAACACCCACCTTGGCCTCTGTGCATGTATGCACACACACTCACATATGTGTATCACATGTACACTAACACACAAAATAAAGAATACACTGCTTATAAAGTCACATAAACCATATGCCAGATTGAATAGATCCTCATCTTCTCACATAATCATAAGTCAGCATCTTAAACAGAACTTGTGACTATGGAGCCTGGGAAGATGGCAAGGGTAATAAAGTACTAGCTAAGGTGTATGACTATTTCTGAGTTGCTTGTTCCCAGTTCACAGATGGGTAAAGAAGTTCCCTCGAGTGACAGGGGCAGGTGACTGTGACTGAGTCACAGAGCTTGGGATCTCAGCAAACACTTCTTTTCCTAGAATCTCTCCCAGTCTCAGGAGACAGACAGGTCCTCCTCAGTTTGCCTGGCCCCACTCTAGAAAGTCCTCAGACACTGTTCCTTGAATGTGTGCTGGCCTAGAGATGCAGGAGCTAGCTCTCTGCGTAGTAAGGGAGAGGAACCCATGACAGAAGCCGCAAGTCGCTCACAGAGGCTGCAGTGAGAACAGAAGCTGGCGTTCCAAGGCAGAGGAAGCGCTTCAATGGTCGAGTCTACAGCCCTGAGGAGGACAAATTAGAAGGCTTATGGTTGTGTATAAGACAACCAAGAGGGGTGGACAAGAAGAGGAGTGGGTTCTGGGTCACTGAATGCCGCCTGGCTGGCCCTGTGATGTCCTTAGGGAACAGAGAAGTCACTACTGTCCTTCAAACATCCCTGCTTCACATAGCTAGTTACATCAGACTAAAGCATAAGTAAGCCTGGCTTCTTTTTTTTTTTTTTTTTTTCCAGAGCTGAGGACCGAACCCAGGGCCTTGCACTTGCTAGGCAAGTGTTCTACCACTGAGCTAAATCCCCAACCCCTTATAAGTAAGCCTGGCTTCTAAGAAGCAGCCTGCAGTACAAGATCCCTCACACACCCTCGAGACAGGGAGCCCCATGTGAGATAACTAAGGAAGACACAGCTACATCTTGGTGGCATGGTCGAGTTAGCTCTGCCATGACAGAGCTACACTCTGATCATGTCAGTGTGAGAACAGAGATCAGTATAATAAACAACGGGACACCTTCAAGGTCAGGTAGCAACACCAGTTAAGGACCAGCAGCTAGCTGACAACTAACAAAGCCAGAGTCAGAGACGGACAGAGGAGGGCTTCAGTCGCCCCTAACTCAGTGTGCAGCCCAAGAGCAGCACACTCAGGAGACGTGGGTTCTGGGACTGACCTCAGGGCCTGCTGTGGGTCAAGCGCTTTAAGGACTGAGCCCTGGTCTCGGTTTCTTTATCTCTAAAATGGAGATAAAAGCAGTTCACTTCCACTAGTTCTTTTTTTTTTTTTTTTTTTTTTTTTGGTTTTTTGAGACAGGGTTTCTCTGTATAGCTTTGCACCTTTCCTGGAACTCACTTGGTAGCCCAGGCTGGCCTCAAACTCACAGAGATCCGCCTAGCTCTGCCTCCCGAGTGCTGGGATTACAGGCGTGCGCCACCACTGCCCAGCTGCCACTAGTTCTTACATGGACAAACAATGTTACAGAAAGTAAGTTGGTGACTGTGGAGTCCAGTCCCTCAGTGAATGGGTGGGGCTGCTAAGAGTTATTTGTCTTCCTGGCTGAAGTACCCCGGGGCAGACACCACACTGCTGTACAGTGAGTACTGGTGTGCAGGTGTGTGTGACGGGTGTCTACTGGACGGAAGATGGACCTGTCCTACCTGACACTTGATGTTCACTTGCAGATTCGTCATCAGCCGTTGGATTTTCTCTACGAAAATCAGGTCTGAAGATAGGTTATGGAATTTACTCTCAAATTTGTTGATGACGTCATTGGCCTGTTAAGGAAAGATCAGGAGAAAATTGGAGTGAACTTGATCTGGAGCATTAGACCTTGGAAGAAGGGGGAGCTTAAGTACCCTTTCTTCAGAAGTGACAGCCTCTGGCAGGCAGTCCTGGAGGATGTTTGGAGGGGGGAGAGGGAGCCCCCACCTGGTCCAGGTAATCCGTCTCCATTTTTTCCATGTGGATCATGATTAAACTTTCAACAAACTCAATCCGGGTGGCCTCCTTCTCCAGTCGATGGCACAGTGACTCAATCTCTTCAGGGGAAAAGTTGCCCCCCTCTGAAAACAATCTGAGCACAAGAGGGAGAAGCAAAGGCCACCAGTCAAACTGAGCATGCCTGCACATCCCAAGGCCCTGGCTTTAGATCTGAGTACAGGTGATGGAAAGATAAAGGCAGGTTATGCAAATGCAGGCGCAGCGAAAGGAAATGCTGTGCAAACTCCAGACAAGGAAGCTAAGGAGCTCAGGGTAGCATGCCTGTCTAACATGCAGGAGGCTCTGGGTTCAAGTCCTAATACCACCGAGTGAGTGAGTGAGTGAGTGAGTGAGTGAGTGAGTGAGTGAATGAGTGAAAAACCCACATGAGGAGAAGTCTGCAGTCTCCAGATGAAGTGAAACTAGAGGGTCCCTTGGGATGTGGGTGGTGCCAAAGCTGACTTGCCCTGGAGACGTTGATGCTGAGCCTCCATGACTGCACAGGGGAAGAGCCAGCTGGGTCCTGACAGTGGCGCTTTCAGTGGGATTGAGTGACACATGAACCCCACCAGGTTCCAGGATCCTGAGATCCCAGGGCAAGGGGGAAGAAAAGCTCTTTCTAATCTGAGATTTTGTTTACCAACTGAACATGTGTTCTCCAGAATGACAAAATGAAACAAAACCTCCAACAAAATCGTAATTGGTCCTGAGTAGGTATTGCCCCAAGTGGTCCAGTAAAAACAAATATGGACTCTCTGAAGGAATGCCACGTGAGTCCAGGCCTCAAAGAGGATGCTGCCGATAAAAGTCCAAGAGAAACAAGTGACATCTAGTCACAAGGAAGTAAGACACCATAAATAAGAAGCAAAAGACAACAGGGAGCAGAATACGAGAGACGTTACAATGATCTGACATGAATTACAAAATAACCAGATGTAAGATGTTTAAAGAAATGAAAGAGACCCCTGCTTCCTGATGACAGAAGCAGTGTGACCGGCCCCCTCATGCTCCATGCCATGCCTTCCTGCCATGGTGGACTATCGCTCTGTAAGTCCCAGCCAACATTTACCATTCCTTAGGTTGCTTCTGCCAGGTGTTTTACCATAGCAACAAGTAACTGACATAGAAAATCAGCATGAAGGAAAGCTTGAAAAAACAAGCAGGAAGCAGTCAGTTTGGAAAAACAATTGATATAACCAGGAAAGGATATTGTAACAGTGACGTTTTAAGCCTCAAGGAATAATAGCCTTTACATTTTTATTTACGAAATTTTGTGTGTGTGTGTGTGTATGGTGCACACTCACATGCCATAATGCATGTGTGGTTAGAGGACCCTTTTTTTTTTTTTTTTTTTTTAAGATTTATTTATCATGTATACAGTGTTCTGCCTGCATGTACACCTGCAGGCCAGAAGAGGGCACCAGACCAGATCTCATGTAGAGTGACCATGTGGTTGCTGGGAATTGAACTCAAGACCTCTGACTATCTCAGGAGCCAGTTCTCTCCTGCCACCTTGTGGGATCCTGAGACCAAACTCAGGCTTATATACAATTGCCTCTACCTGCTGAGCCAGCTCACCGGCCCCAAGGACTTGATCTATCTGGTGAGTAGACACAGTTACAGAGGGAGGCTAATGCGAACAAATCTGCTAAAATGGAGCTGAGATACAGGAGAATGATGCAGGCACATTCAGGACGTCAAACAAATGCAAGCCTTGCAGACACTGCCATGGACAGTGCATGCTGTGACTCGTGGGCACAGGCAGAGACTGTCCCACAGTGCGATGGTTAGCCTCACTGTGAGCCTCCCAGGATCTGGAATCGTCAAGAGACACAGCACTGGGCATGTCTGTGAGGCTTTTCCAGAGAAGTTTCACTAAGGAGGGAAGACCCATCCTAACTGTAGGCAGTACCATCTGGGGCCTAGGCTGAAGAAAACAGAAAGAGAAAAAAAGGGGGGGGGGGAGAGCTGAGTACCAGCAGCCATTTCTTTCTGTGTTCTGACTGTGGAGGCAATGTAACCAGCTGCCTCATGTTCCTGTCACCACGCAGACCATGTCACCCTCCAACCACGAGCCAAAGCTAACCCTTCTTCCTTAGGTCACTTTTTCAGGCATTTGTTACCCTAACGGGTAAAATAATTAACAGACATTAGTAGGATTCTACTTCAGAATAAAACCAGCAATGTTTGCTCACAGAACGTGTAGAAAAGCCCATTTTTTTGGAGGATGTCTATTTTTAACTTTTATGTTTATTTATGTTAGATGAATAAAAGATTTTTCAAATGATCTTCAAATTTTTCAAATTTTAAAACGATATAAACTTTAAAAAAAAAATGAATCCAGGAGCTAGAGGTGGAGAGGATGGCTCAGCAGTTAAGAACACTGGCTGCTCTTGCAGAGGACCTGGTTCAGTTCCCAGCACCCATATGGTGGCTCACAACTGTCTGTAACTCCAGTTCTAGGGGATCTGATGCTCTCTTCTGGCTTCCAAGGGGCCAGACAGGCAAATATCAGATCCCCTAGATATTTGCACACTGTGTGAAAATACATTACTGTGATTGGTTTAATAAAGAGCTAAAAGGTCAATAGGTAGGCAGGAGGTGTAGGTGGGACTTCCAGGCAGAGGGAAAGGAAGTAGTAGATGAAAGTCAGACATACAAAATGAAGGAAAGGTAAAAAGCCACAAGGCAAAACATAGATTAATATAAATGGGTTAACTTAAGTTATAAGAGCTAGTGGACAAACCTAAGCTAAGGCCAAGCTTTTATGATGATAAGAAGTCTGTGTGCCATTATTTGGGAGCTGGAGGCCAACAACAAAACTTGCTACAATAAGGCACACACGTATGTGATGCACATACATACACGTAGGCAAAACACTCAAATGCATTGAAAAATGGATCAAGTATTGCTTGTTATGAATGTAAAAAGTGAAACCTGGTATTGGATTCAGGCAGGAATGAGCAAAGACCGAGGGAAAAGGCAAAGGGGAAGAAAGGCCAGTGAGCATACAGAAAGACACCATCACTAGTTACTAGGGGAATGCAAACCAAAACCATACTCTGACACTGCCTCACATGCACTGCAATTGAAAAGAAATTCAAGTAAGTGTTGGTGAGGATTCAGAGAAACGAGAACTCTTGTGCCGTGCTAGTGGGAATGTAAAATGGAAGTCACTATAGAAAATAGACATAAACACAACTCCTCAAAAGAAAGGGATGGGACCACCATGTGACACAGCTGTTCTCTTTCTGGAAATGGGTCCACCAGACTTGAAAGCAGGACCCAGCACATATCTACAGTGTCTCTTGTACCACTATTCACAATCACCCAAAGGTGTAAACAGCCATACACTCATCAACAGGCGGGTGGAAAAATTAACTGTGGTGTGCAACACAACACAACGGAATACCGCTCAGCCTTAGAAAGGAAGAGTGTGTTGACACAGGATAGAACGCAGATGAACCAACCCCAAAGAGGATTCGTGCAAGTGAAACACACCAGAGAGGGAAGGGCAAACACAGGAGTCCCTCTATCGGAGGTACCCGGAGTAGCTGACTTTTCATTTATTCTCTGACAGTTTCATACCTGTATACAATGAATTTCAATCATGTTAACCCCATGGCCTTCTCTCGTCCCTCCTCACCCCCCTGGCTCCCACTTCCGTAGCTTTGCACATGTGTGACCCACTGAGTTTAATTAGGGTTGCTTGTATGAACATGGAAGCGGGGGGGAGGAGGGGGGTGAGCGGGGTTTGTTTACAAAAACATGGGTAACAATTCAGTGGCACCCTACTAAAGAAGGTAACACATTGACTGTCAGCGGTCCCCCAGGAAGGGGCCTCTTGAGTCCATCCCCTCCCAGGATGAAATGTCCAGTGGGCTCAGTCCTGTGCAGGTCTTTTTTCCCCTTGGGTAGCCACAGCTCAGTGAGTTCACGGGTGCAATAGTCACATCCTGCCCAGATCACATCTTTTAATAGCACACTTCCCCATCCTCCAAAGCTCCATCTTCTGTGATGTTTTCTGAGATCTGGAGGAGGTGATTATAGGGCTGAGCATGGAACAGTCGGTTTCATAGAGACAGGAAGAAAAATGGTGGCGGCAGAGACAGGGAATGTTTATGATACAGAGTTTTGGTCTGTGATGATAGGAAATTCTACTGCCAGAGCTGGTGATAATTGCACTCCGTATAATACCACTGAACAGCACATCTGAAAATGGTTAAAAAGAAGCTAGGAGAGAAACATGGCCACCTCCCAAGAGCAAACCCTGGTGGCTCCCAGAGACATAAGATATCCATTGGTTCCCACCTGCAGTGCTTGACAAAGTCGATGTTGGTATAGCGGAGTTTGCCCAGACTCTCTTCCAGGTACTGCCGGAAGCTTCGCAGGGACACCTGGATGACATCCACATAGCTAAGCAGCTCCCGGTGCAGTGTTTTGGTGAGACTCACCAGCCTGTGGGGACAGGGGAGATGTAGGTGGTGGTAAATGACCAGCCTGGGAGGCAGGAAAGGCCTGGTGGGAATCCTGGGCATCTCAGATCCACCGCCCAACCTCTGGCCAGCAAAGAAACACTGGAAAGGAAATTAAAAGACAGGTGTGGTGGTGCAAGCCTGTAATCCCAGCACCCGTGGGGCTGAGCCAGGAGGATCACAAGTTCTAGGCCGGTCTGTATGACAGTGAGTTCAAGGCCTACCTGGACAGTTTAGTGAGACCCCCCTCCTCAAAATAAAAGTAAGAAGGCACTGTCAGCAAATTAGTAAAAGAGTCCCAGGCTCTACTGAGTCCTCATCCCACCAACAGACCACCTGACTTCCACCAGTGGACCACCTGACTCCCCAGCAGACCACCTGACTCCCCAGCAGACAGACCACCTGACTCCCCAGCAGACCACCTGACTCCCCAGCAGACCACCTGACTCCCACCAGCAGACCACCTGACTCCCCAGCAGACAGACCACCTGACTCCCCAGCAGACCACCTGACTCCCCAGCAGACCACTTGACTTCCACCAGCAGACCACCTGACTCCCCAGTAGACCACCTGACTCCCACCAGCAGACCACCTGATTCCCCAGCAGACAGACCACCTGACTCACCCGCAGTGTGGCACCCTCACCCTGTGCCCTCCTGAAACAGAAGTTACTTCTCTGCATAAGGGCCACCCAAATCGGCTGCCCCTGTGACTGACTGCTGCAGAGATACCTGCCATGGTCCTTCCTGTCACCCGAATGAGGCCCCTGCCTTACATCTCTGAGTGGCCTTGCTGGAGCCTCTTGTTCTAGGGGCCCTGCAGATGCCCCTCCCCTAAGTTTTGGCAGGCATCTATGGGTCCATCAGCAATGCCCTTCTAGACAGACAGGAAGCCCTTCCAGGTGTCTCCAAAGGGGAACAGTCTTTATCAACATGGACATTTCCGAGCATAGCATCTGCACCTTGCACATGGCTTATGTGTATGCCCTTCTCCCATCCCAGGCTATGCGCCCACTCCCCTCACACAGCCAATGCTGCCCATGGAATCTGTTGTTGTTGTTTTCTTTGCTCTGGTGAAAAGGTAGCTCAAAAGCAGGCTCCCCAAAGCTTTCCGCCTTTTTACCAGAAGGAGCTGGGCTTCTAGAGCCAGGCCTGGGAAGAAGACACACCAACCCCTTACTTTTGGCTCTTGCTGGCATTCAAGAAGATGTGCTCCATGTCGTAGATCTTGCGGCGGAAGTTTTTGCTCCGCACGGCTTGCTCTTCTTGGAACTGACAGAACATCAGTCTCTCTTTCTTCAGTGTCTCGATCACACCTGCACAGTGGTTGTCCAGTCTCTCCCGGTGGAGCAGGAGCTCAGCTGCAAGAGGGTAAGAAGAGCTGCTTCCCTCTGAGGCCATTCCTTCCTTGGAATGGGACCACCTGTTGCATCTCCTAGGCCAGCCCAACAGGAATCACACCTGTCAGGCAAGGACCCTGCCCTCCTTCCTGGAGGAGCCCTGCTGCTGATCGGGCAAAACTAGGAATAGAGAGGATCCCTGGGAGCAGAGGATGGCTGGAGGTGTTTGGGGAGATCTTGGTAAGGATACTTCAACAAGCACAAAGCTGGGAAGTCTTGATCTGTTCTGCTACACCAATGAATACTATGCCCAATAGCCCAAATTCCAACCGGCTCCAAGGTGAGGTAGAACGTAAAAGGATCAGGTTTCTAGAGCCCCTTCTTTATGGCAAGTAGAGAGCCCCACATCTCCCACCTGAGTGTGCTATGCCTGGAGTGATTGACAGAAGGGCTGTTCTAACAAAAATACATACAGTTCTACAAAAACAAATGCCGTCAGGAAACCAGAGACACCCATGCTTATTTCCTCACTGTTCACCGTAGCTAAGATGGTCTAGGTGGCATTCAGCGCACAAGTGACTAGCTGCACTGTAGTGTACAGGCATAATAGAATTCTACTCAGCCATAGAGGAGAATGAAACTATGTGATTTTCAAGTAAATGGGCAGAACTGGAGATTATGTTAAGCAAAACAAGCCAGTCTCTGAAATTTAAATAGCACGTGTTTTCTCTCATATGTAAGTAAAATCTAGATATTATATGAATGGATATATATCTACATCTATCTACCATCTATCTATCTATCATCTATGAATGACATAAAATAAGAAAGGGGACTATCTTGAGGGAGGAAGAGTACCAACAGGAGCATGAATAGGGACAGAAGATGGTAATGGGAGATGAATATGGATAAAATACAGTGACATACACATATACATGAATGAGAAAAATGCCATCATGAAACCCATTATTCTGTATGATAGTTATCTTTTTTGGAGGGGGGAGGTTTCAAGACAGGGTTTTTCTGTATAGCCCTGTGTAGTTGGAGTTTTCCTGCCTGGCCCAGTCAGGACAAATCTCTCTTACCTGCCAGTCCCACAGTCGCTCGGACCCAACCAAGAAAGCACACAGAAACTTACATTGTTTAGAAACTGTATGGCCGTGGCAGGCTTCTTGTTATCTGCTTTTTCTATCTTAAATTAACCCATTTCTGCTTATCTATACTTTGCCACATGGCTTGTGGCTTACCAGTGTCTTTACATGTTGCTTCTCATGGCGGCGGCTGGTGGTGTCTTCCCCCAGCCTTCTACTTCCCAGAATTCTCTTCTCTCTTGTCCTGCCTATACTTCCTGCCTGGCCACTGGCCAATCAGAACTTTATTTACACAGAGCAATATCCACAGCAGCCCTGGCTGTCCTATAGACCTGACTTTAAACTCAGAGATCTGCCTCCCGAGTGCTGGGATTAAATGTATGTGCTCTGCTGATAATTAACTTTTTTAAATTTAAAAACAGTGTGGAGCTGGGATTCATTGTTGTGGTCTGAGTGTCCAAGCTGAGCATTGCCAAAGCGGCAAATGGGGCCAGCCTCCGGTGCAGTGCTTTCATCCCTCACTGCATTTAGTTCAGTTTTCTAGAACTCAAGACTGCACATCTCAGGGCCTGCCACCACCACTGCTCTGGGCCCCAGGAGTTTGGATGGGATCATGTGCAGGCTCCAGGAAAGCCTTAAATGGCTATAGATTCAAGTGAAGTGTCAACAAGGGGCCACATAAGAGTCTGACTCTAACTGTGTACACCTCCCCATTAATGGAGCTTCCTACCTAAAAGAGAAAAGGTTTGTCTTTCCGAGACCAATAATTGGGTGAAAATAATGGCTTCCACCCTGGGGCATCACATCTCAGCCCGCTTGTGGCTCCTCCCTACGCCATGTCAACACCTTCTCCTATAGAGGAGGGTAGGTAGGGAAGGGGAAGGGCGTCAGATGATCTGTTCAGAGTTGCGCAGCCAGAGACAGTGAACCCGAGAGTTCTGGTTTCTAAGCTGGAGACTTGCTGCTAGAGCATCCTCTAGACAGGTGTGCATCTGACAGGTGTGGGAAGAGACCTGAAACCCAAGAGCAACAACAGGGCGACACTCTTTCTTTTGCCCCTGACACTCCACAAAGGAAGGGAGGGAGGAAGAGAGGGAAGGAGAAACAATCATGAGTGTGGGACACAGAGATTCCCACAATTCTGAGGCTAGCTCGGGATACATGATGAATTCTGGCCAACCTAGGCTATCAAGTGGAGATCTTGTTTCAAGAAGGAAGAAAGGAGAAGAGGGAGGGAGGGAGGGAGGGAGGGAGAGAGAGAGAGAGAGAGAGAGAGAGAGAGAGAGAGAGAGAGAGAGAGAGAAGGAGAGGAGAGGAGAGAAGGCAGTGAAGAAGGAAGGGAGAGAGGAAGATTTTAAAATCTCATATGCTGATTCTGGGCATGCCTTCCAAGTGTGATGACAGCCTAGCATTACAGGATAAACTGGGGCATTCAAAAAAGAAAAAAAAAAAAAAAGGATGAGCTCATGGGTCAGTAGACGCTGTGCGGATGTCTGGGGACAAGTGGACCTCCCCAGGATGGCTCTAACCTGCTCTGACATTGTGAATATCCTTCTCCACGTGCTGGAGTCTTGGCTTGTGCAGGTGCAGACGCAGCTCCAGTTCTGAATCCAGTTCGTCAACCTTGGCAGCCATAATGATGCGAGCATTGAGGGCACACTGGTCAAACCACTTCTCAAGATGTTCAAAGAAGCCAGCTCGAATCCTGGGGAGAGAGGAGCAGCCATCTCTAGCAGCAGTCAAGACCAGCCGATCGGCCATGCTGAGACCCACGGTGCTGTGTGCTCTCAGGCCTCATTCTGTTCCCCGTGTACATGTCATCTCATTGAATGGCTGGACACCATCCATCCACTAAGACTCCTGCTGGACGGTTTCCCAACTTTGGCTCTCACAGAGAAGGCTGTGATGAACAACCCTGTACCTATGTCAAGTTCAGAAGAGCTCAAGGGTTAAAAGACATTGTGGTTCTACATTTCTTCACATCTCCTCAGGAACAGACCACAGAACACTGGGCTACAGACTCTTTTTTCTTTTTAAGAACACAGGTCGTTCCTCTACTGTTCACAGTTCTTTTCCATTTTCTGTGTTGACCAGTACCAAAACGCCACATGAGATGTAGCATGCCTTTGGCTTATATCTATAGGGTTTTTTGTTTTTTTGTTGTTAAGGAATATAAGGGGCTGGTGAGATGGCTCAGTGTCTAGGAGGACTGTTGTAGTTCCCCTTGGTTTGCTTCCCAGAACCCAGAAGATAGTTAACCATGTGTGACTCCAGTTCTTGGGGTTCTGGTACCCTCTTCTGACCTCCACAGGCACTGTACACACATGATACATACATACATACATACATACACTCATATGCATAAAATAAATAAATCTTTCAAAAACAAAAGAAACTTTAAAGTCATAGATGTACTAGGAATTAGAAGCGAGAAGTAGATGGCTTGGGGAAAGTATTTCTATGACAAAGCCCAGTCCAACAGAGTACCCTGAGAAGGGCGCAGGGGTTACACTCACCAAGGATATCCATGTCTGTGGAGCATTCTGGGACAGTGGAGATTTTCTGTGGTGTTTTCTCACCCCTACCCTCTCTCGGTGCCCTAAGCTTTTAAGTTTTCTAGCTGAGGTGAATCTTGAGTTCTAGCCCCCGTGCAGGAAGTTCAGAGTAAGGGAATGCGAACGCAGCCGTCTCCACTCACCGTTTCTTCACTGTCACGATGAGTTTGTGAGGAACGGTCACTTGTTCCACGTACTTGGTGCTGAACGCGTCGTGGAAGAGCATAATGTGGTAGGAATGCGGCCTTGTGTGTATCTTTTGTTCATCTTCCACAGAAAGGAAGGCAAAGTAAGTGTTCCCACTCGCAGTTGTGAAAAACTCCATTTCATTATAGGCCATCTCCTCCAGGCTCTCTTCCTTGTCTTCAGCCTATCCGGAGCACGAGACTTGAAAATCAACCGTCAGCGGATGCCCGCGACACCACAGACTGAGCCCCTGGGGTCCAGACAGCCAACACAAGCTTTCCCTAACCTCCTCTTCCCCACACACAGTGCTTTACTTATTTTTATTTGTTAGCAGGGCTGACCTCAGGACCTATTGCATGCGAGCGCTGGATCCCTGAGCTACATCCTCAGCGGTTTTAAAATGGAGAGGTTTCACGGATAAACCTCAGTTCCTCATTCTTTGAAACAGCAACGAACAACACTGTTGGCTGAGACTGAGTAGTGATGGCACACTTTTCACTGCTTGCCATTTATACCTATGGCCTCCGATCTACATGTGTGAACATTTAAGTTTGGAATTTTATATATATATATTAAAAAAGTCCTATATACCAGTTCTTCCACAGCAACATAAGAAATATGTCTTCTGTTATTCTGCACCACAGAATTCTGCACAGCACAGAATATGGTTTTGTGCATTTGGGTGTGTTTTGAAGACAAGGTTTGTTAACAATGAGCTACTTGCCAACCCTCAAATGTGAGGTCCCAGTTCATTTCCTATGGTTATGATAAAAACGTCCTGACAAAAAGCAACTCAGGAGAGAAAGAGTTTATTTTAGCTCCCAGTTCCGGGTCACAGACCGGAAGTCACCAGGAGGCTGACACAGTTTGTCCCATCACATCCACAGACAAGAACAGAGAGGGATGAATGTGCATGTGCTCATTTGCTTACCCGTGCTCACCTCTATTTCTCCACTCGTACACGGTTTAAAATTCCCTGCCTGGGGGATGATGCCATCCACTGTGGGCTGGGTCTTCCCACATTAATTAATGTAAGATAGACATGCCCACAGGCCAACCTGATATAGACAGTCTCTCACTGAGACTCTTTCTAGATGATTCTAGATTGTATCAAGTTGACAATTAGAACTACCCATCAAGGGGAGCTTTTCCTGAATTCTTTGTTTTATATATATTAAACAGGAAGAGAGAAGGCTTGAAGTAGGAGAGACTGAGGCAATCTGTGCAATACACAGGAGGTAAGAAAGAAACCCTGGGGAGAGATGAACAAAGCCAGGTGAAAGATGACTCCAGAATAGGCTGTAAGGGCATGAGAAAAGGAAGAAAAATTTTAAAAATTATTGCTGGGAGGGAAGAACCAGATCTTTGTTGACGAAAACAGAAAGCTACACTCCTGTAGCTCTTCATCTGTCCTCTGTAGAGCCTGGGCCGTCGGGGGCCCCAGCTTATCTGAATATATGCACAGGATAAACACAGCAGACTTCCTTCATACCCAACAACGAGCCAGTGGCTGGCTTACCTGACCCATAAGTAAGCTCTCTTGAAAGTACTCGATCACATCTTCATTCATATCCTCATAATCCTCCTCCTCGTCTTCCTCTTCCTCTTTTATTTCCTTTTCTTCTTCCTCCTCTTCCTCCTCTTCCTTCTCCTCTTTTATTTCCTCCTCTTCTCCCTTATTCTCTTCCTCCTCTTCCTCTTTATGCTCCTCTTCCTTCTCCTCCTCTTCCTCCTCCTCTTCCTCTGCCTCCATCCCCTCCTGCTCTACTTGAGACTTCACATTTTCTGATTCCAGGGAGGACTCTGAGAAAGTCCCTTTCGTGCTCTGAATTTCTTCAGTCTCTTGGATAGACTCTTCTTTGAGCTCTTCTGTCCTGTCACTCTGTGGGAACTTGTCCTGGTGGCTCCGTGCCTCTCCAGCCAAGATGGGTTCTAGCTCTTCCCCCGCTTCCTCTTCTGTCTCTTCTGCTGGCTTCTCAGAACCTGTCTCCTGACCTGCGCTTTCTTCGGCTTTGCGGATTTCCACTCTCGCCCTGTGTTTTTTCTTCAGCTTACTTATTCTCTGCATGAAGACCTTTTCGTGGGTTTCTGTCGGTGACCAATAGTAAAGGATAAGCAGACAGCCACCAGTGTTGCCTGGACTGGGACCCCCACCCACAGATGTACTGGGGTGATGGCAGGGAGGCCCCAGGCTCAGGTTGTGTTACCTGGTTGCCTGAACTTGAAAGTCACTTCCCCACTCAAATTCTACAAGGAAAAAACACAAGTCACTATAGGGCCAGCAAAGCCTTTCTCCAGAACACAGTTACTAAAGCTTCATGACTCTTTAGGTAAAACGGCTCTGATGTGCTGTGACCAACCCCATTCACTGGGGCGATCGATGTGACCTCAGTCCAGGCAAATAATTTCCTGCCCTAATTCCCAGCAGACCAGTACACCCTGATGGTAAGCACCAGGTAACAGAATCAGGGCCCATTCTGACACAGTCTCAGAAGTAAACCAGAGAAAAAGGTGAGAAGCAGGGTGAACGGGCTGCACTGGTGTCCAAGGAGGGCGGACAGAACGAGCCTGACTAACATGACTATGGGTGAGCTGCTTTTGATGGGGTAGAGCTGGTAAGGAACATCTGAGGGAAGAGGGAATGGGATGTGGCTTAATTTTAGTAGAATCATGTGCCAGCGAGAGACATCATGAATGGAACACAAAGCATCATAGAAATTAGACTTTTTACTTTAAGGTTGGAGCCTATCTTTCGTGTGTGTGTGTGTGTGTGTGTGTGTGTGTGTGTGTGTGTGTGTGTGTGTGAGAGAGAGAGAGAGAGAGAGAGAGAGAGAGAGAGACAGAGAGACAGAGAGACAGAGAAAGGGGGTGCACACATGTGCATGTCAGAGAACAGCCTTGGGTATCAGTCCTCATCTTCCACCTCGAGACAGGGTCTTCTTAGTGTTCACTGCAGCGTATATCAGATTAGCTGGCTTCTGAGCTTCTGGGGATCCTCCTATCTCTGACTCCCATCTCCCCATAGAAGCACCAGAACTACAGATGTGGGCTACTGTGCCTGGCTTTATGTGGGTTCTGGGATTTGAACTCAGGTTTTCCCACTCCCCAGCAAACACTAACATGCTGCTGAGCCAATTCCTAGCCCCTGACCCTTCTGAACTGAGAAGGTCTCTGTTCAGTCTCTTCGCCCTTGACATTCTGACACGACACGGATTCCTACTTTGCAGGATTAAGGATGGCTTCCAAATGGTTTAAAATGCCCTGCCTGGGGAATGATGCTGCCCACCATGGGCAGATCAGACAGAAAGCCATCCTCTCCCCTGTCCTACTTACTGAGTGGCTGGGGGTGTACCATCTCTCCTTGATACCTGTTCAAAGATTTCACGAATGAAGAAGTGTCGGCTGAGGGTGAAGCTGTAGCAGTTGAGTTCTTTGAGTACGAACCCTGGGTACTCCATCACTTCCTTGGTCAGGAGGACGTGAAAACATTCATACCTGGGAGTGGGGAAGGGGAACTCTGTGGGAGACCCTCACTGGAGTTGTGCCCCCAGGCCTCCATCTGGCAACTAGCATTGTATAGTGCTGTTGGGTGGCTCTTCTTCTCAAAGCAGTCTTTGGGCTATTGTACTATTTTCCTGATCATACAGGGGCTCATTTTTCCTATCTATGATCCTAACTGTCCTTGAACTTAATCTACAGTATTCCATCAAACCCTCAGGCACCACCAGGCTCAGAAATGTTATCTGTTTCTCAGGCAAAGTGAACAGGTTCAGGAGTTTACTTAGTTACCCAAAGATAAACTCCCAGATCTATATGCAGCAATCAGATGAAGGCGGGTGTATTTCTGTGAGTTGTCCTTACAGAATCAGCTGTACAGAGGCACAAAACTGTAATGCAGTTCACAGAGAACTGTTAGTAATTCTGTATGGAGAACCCAGAGCCAATGAGAAAAAGCTAATCACAAGATGGCTAACATACGGCCAAGTATCTTATAAGTAATTATAGTAGTAAATTCTACACGGTCACTTAAAAATAGATCTATAATTACAGAATAATTTGCATTATATAACTCATCCTTTATTTTTAAAACACTGTATTTGGTTTGTATCTGTGTCCAAAAATGTGCATGCTCATACAAAAGAACAGCTGGGTAAGAATGTGGGGGACATCTCTGTTTGCAGAAGTTGACTTTTCTGTCACTTCAACAAAGAGTATACATGCTTACATTTAATGGGGAACCCAGGTTCTTGGCCTTGCCGTTTCTCACTACAAACTTGCCACAGTTCTCCCTAAGAAATTCTATATGTTCCTGGGTGAGGAGCAAAGGATTGTTAATGTTCTCCAGTGTTGAGGACACGGCTTTTATCTGAGTTGGCTGATCACAGCTCTGGTCTCCTGCGCTACCTGGTGTGCCCTTAATTATGAATCCCGGCCATCTCCTCCTTTCTTCTGAAGTCTGGTCAGCCTACCTGGACTTCATGTTCTTCAGGAAAGTCTTGGCCTTTTCCAGGTGCACCTTCAGTGTATCTTCTTGGCTCTGCTGTCTCAGTTGGTCTAAAAGTTTATCGAGGGTGATCTCTTGGGCCTGGTAGCCATTCCCAATACAAGAGAGGCACAGGTGAGTGTCCAGAGCTGGCAGGATGTTAGTGACATACAGATCCCACTTTCTCCAGAGCTGAGGTGTAGGCAGAAAGCCTGGGAGGGGACCCAGTCTATGACTGCCCTTGCTCTTTCCAACACACACTTCCAGGCTCTGTTCCTGGAATCTTCTTTTGTCCCCATCCTCCTCCCTAAGGACCCACCTCAGAAGAGCCACTTCAAGGACATTTCTCTTGTGCCTTGGCCCTATAGTCAAGCCTGTACTACACAGTTCTGAGGCATCTGTAAGTGACAACTTGGAGCCAGTTCCCTGAAATGCTCCCTATACCTCACTTTATCAGACTGCATAGGTGAGTTGCCAACCTCCACAATTGGGCCTTCAAAAGGCATACAGTCTCAAGCATTAGATACTTAGTGAGCTCAGGATGTGACAGACATCACTGTCAGCTACTCCCCTGTAGAACAAGAGAGCTCAGACTGACACAAGCTTGGGAGCTTTGAAGTCACTGGCTGATGCTGCCCCCTCCTCATAATGAAGCAACCTCACTTGTCATGTCTCCCCTGAGAAACTTCTCATAAAAGATCTACCACAGTCTTCAATTAGGCAAAGGTCTGCTTTCCCCCTACTTGAACAACTGCATATTAATAATTCTGGAGTTCACTGTGGGGGCAGGGCACCTGTCTATCACATGCAGTCCTTGGGAGATTTGACCCGCTGTTATCTTCTTTCAAGACTGTGGGGAAAATTCCATTCTCTTTGGCCAGCAGTAAGCTATGGCTCATGATTATACTTTGATCTTGTTCATTTTCTTATCATTTATTTACTTAATCCTTTGTGTGTGTGTGTGTGTGTGTGTGTGTGTGTGTGTGTGTGTGTGTGTTTCCAGGCATGTGGAGGTCAGAGGGCAATTCTTGGAAGCCTCCTCCTGACACTTTATGGGAACCAGGGATTGAACTCAGGTCATGAAGCCCTGCATGCAATCACGTCTACCTGCTAAACCACCCCACCAGTACCAGGTCATGTTATTTTAACAACCTAGACTATGTCCCATTCAGTCAGTCAGTCTGTCTTTCTGTCTCTGTTTCTTGTGCACACTCTTAGAAACAGGCTTGACTCACAAAACCTATCACAAGCTCTGGCCTGGTTCAGGATCCTTCTTCTTGCTCCTCCTGTTCCCCCACAAGATCAAGGCAAGCCTTGGTGCCTCCATCCACACACATTTTGCAATTTAAGGGTTTTACATTTGAGCCTAGGATCTATTTTCACTTCATTTTTGTTTATGGTGGGGGTTTTTGTTTGTTTGTTTGTTTGTTTTGTTGTTGTTGTTAATCTGAAAGCCTGCAGCAGTAGTCTGGGTCCAGCCCGCAGCTCCCCACACAGCCCCGCCCCACAGTATGGGTCCAGCCCACAGCTCCCCACACGGCCCCGCTTTGGGGCACCTGGTTCTCCTGGTTGTGCTTCTGTCGATGTTGCTCTATCCTCTTCTCTAGGTCCAGCTCTTGGGACAACAGAACACTCTGGTGGCCCTCCCACAGCCTCACAGCTTCCTGGAAGTACCGGAAGAGGTCCGCACTCTGCAATTCTGTCTGCTTGGCCAAGGCTTCAAAGGAGCTCTGCCAGGGTAGAACACAGAAGGTTACCTGGAAGGCAGACAGGCCCCAAGGACGACCTGTCTGCAGGGACTTGTCTCCAAAGACAGAAGTTACTACCTGAACACCGTCCCTCAAAGTCAGCTTTAGGCTCTGGGTTGGTTAGTTTTGTGTCACCTTGACACATGCTCATCTGAGAAACGAGACTCCCAAGTGAGATAATACTTCCATGAGATGGGCTCATAGGAAAGTCTGGTGAGCATTTTCTTGATTAATGGTTAATGTGGGCGGGCTCAGCCCACATTAATGGTGCTACCAACCCACAGACAGGTGGTCCTGCACTGTTTAAGAAAGCAAGCCAAGCAGACCATGAGGAATAAGCCAGTAAGACCCTCACAGCCTCTGCTTCAGCTCCTGTTTCCAGGTTCCCACCCTGTCTGAGTTTCTGCCGATTTCTCTCAATGATGGACTGCAATGTGGAAGTGTAAATAAAACAGACCCTTCGCTCCCTGAGTTGATTTGATCATAGTGTGTTAGCAATAGAAACCCTAACTAAGACAGGCTCCTGGCCTTGCCTGCGTGGGTTAGCTGGACCGAACCACCTCAGTCTGCAATTCTTTCTCTAAGAACACTGTCTCTTAGCATCTGGGTACAACTCCATACCTGCTGTTAAAATCTCACATACAACTTCACCTTTTAAAAACTGTGTGTCAGGGGCTCAATGGTTAAGAGTACCTGGTGCTCTTTCAGAAGACCTGGGTTAGGTTCCCAGCAGCCACATAGTGGCTCACAACCTTTCATAACTCCAGTTCTCTGATGCCTTCATGTGGCCTCCTCAGGCACCAGGCACACACATGCATGCAGGCAAAACATTCATATATTAAATAAAATAGATCTAAAGATTTTGGAAAAGCCCTGCATGTTAGGACTGGAGATAGTTCATTGGCAGAGAGCTTTCTTAGCAGATGTGAGGACTTGAGTTTGATGGCCTGCACCACACATACAAAACACAAAAATGCACGGGTTGTATGCACTCATCCGGGACAGAGACTGGTAGGCTAGACTGCAGGGTAAATTTGGCCCTCCATCTGTTTTTGTTTTGGACTTGTGAGCTAAGCACAGATTCTCCAATTTTTAAAACAAATCAAAAGTAGTGGGGAAAAAAATAACATGAAAATTAAATGAACTTCAACTCCTGGCCTCTAATAAAGGCATTGGGACACATCCACATCCTTTGTCTCTACATTGCTTAGGTTGATAGACGTGATGAGTTGTGACAGAGACCTGTGGCCCACCAAGTCTAACACAATTACTACCTGGTCCTTCACAGAAAAGGCGTGCCGGCTCTAGATCAAGACCATAAATCTCTCAGGGCTGGGAGCTCCTTGCCTTCCCCAGCCTTCAACACAGGGCCCATCAGCGGCTCTGGTACCCTTATGACCTAAGAGGCTTTCCCAAGCCTGAGCAGCCCTGGTGGTTTCCAGGACCCAGAGGATGATGTGATATCATTAGTACAGGAGGCCTGTGCAAGGAGGGACTGGTGAGGGCCAGGAGTGGACACACCAGGGATTCCCTAGACTTCTAGGATTGCAGTGCAGTACTCCAGAAATGTGCCCCGCCTTGAGGGTCCCCAGCACCCTGTACATACATCCAGGAGCTCCAGCTTCTTTTCCACCGTGCTCTGGAACTCCCCCACCATCAGAAAGAAGGTTGGATTCACCAGGCTCTCTGCTTCTGCTTCTGAGAAAGCTTTCCAGTCCAGCAGCTGCTTCTGCGGGGTGGGAGAACAAGGCAGAGCTATGAAACCCTCAGTTAACGATGAGCTACTTCAGGGCCCCACAGGGCTGCAAGTGGCACACTGACTCCCTTTGCTTCTGCTCCTGGATGGGTAGGGTGCAGAGCAGGACTGGCCAGAGGTGTCTGGAGAATAGGAGGCACTCTCTGAGGGTAGCAAGCAGGCTCTTGGGGCTCAGAACTTTTCAAAATGCCTAGGCTTTTGTAGGTTTTTCATCTAGACACTTTTACCAAGGAGGGGATATTTGACAAACTATTTCCCAAATTCCAGAAAATCTGCCACTGTCCTGGACAGGTTGAGAATAAACTCACTGCTTTATCCTGCCCAGAGGCAGGCAGACCAGAGAGAATGGTGGGGCTGGAGCCAAGGTCAGCACTATCTAGGAAGAGGACATTGTGGTGTGCCCTTAGAATATGGCCCCCCTCTTTGACAAGGCCCAGGGTAAAGACAGAGATGGCTCATGAATGTACAAATTCATTTCACAGGGGCTTCCAGAGGAAACAATGCTGAGCTAAGCTCTGGAGGCTGCAGGGTCAGCCAGGTAGAAGGAAACAGAATACCCAGTGGCCAGTGAGCATCTGGTGCCTCACAGGAAGAAAAGCCTCCATTGAGGGTAAGGGGCATGCAGAAAAGGCTGGGGGAGGGGGCATCAGGTCCAGTACACTGCTTCTCTTCCCAGGTCTGCAGAAAGGGAAGGCTACCTTGCAATCCTGTACGTAGGACAGGCAATCCTGCCAAATCTTCTCATACAGGAATCGTACCAGGGTCATGCACTCCATGTGATAGGTGTCTCCAGGGGCAGAAAACAAAATGGGGCAAAGGTCAGATGCTCTCCCAAGAGGAAGGGGAAAGTCAGAAGGAGAGGTGTTCCCTTTGCAGAGGGAATCAGCTTTCCCTCAGCAAAGAGCTTCCACAGAGAAGGTTGTTCGGCTCAGATTCGTCAGCACAGGGGCTGGTGTTTCCCTCCTCAGAGAGTTCCTAGCATCCCAAGAGGATGACCTCACTTGAGGAGTTCATCTCTAGCAGAAGCTTCAGGCTCAGAGGGTCTTCTGGGACACAAAGACAAAGGTGCACATGAAAGTTTTGAATCTGAAATGTATTGCCAGCTGGTGGCATTATTTTGAAAGGCTTTGGACCCTTTAGGAGGTGAAGCCTAGCTGACCTAAGTAGGTCATTGGGGTGGACCTTTAACAGTTACAGCCTTGCCCCTGGTTCAAGTGCCCTCTCTGCTCCCTGGTCCACACACTGTGGTGTGTGGAGTCTCTACCATGGCTCCCACCATCTTGCTTATAGCCATGCCTTTGAAATCCTCTAGAACCCTGAGCCAAAACAGACCTTTGCTCTTTTCATTTATTCGTCAAGTATTGTGTCATAGTAACAAGAGGGACTAGTGCATGGCCACTGACCTCCCTGGCTTGTGGTGAACCTCAAGGATAGAAAAATGATTACATTTTCTAGAGTAAGACTTGGCCCATTTTTTCCATAAAATGATTGAGCCAATATTTCCAGCTTTGTGTCACGCCGTCTCTACTGCAGTGAGCAAGCAGCCGGAGAGCAGACAAACAAGTGTGACCACATCCTGAACTTATTTCCAAACCAGGAAGCTGGGCTATGGGCTGTGACCTGACACTCTCAATGTGGAGTCTTCTAAACAGTTACCATTTACGGTTCAGCCATCTTGCTGTGAGCTGGGGACTAAACTGTGAATAGACATTAATTCACAAGGTAGGGGCCATGATAAGTTCTGTTCATATCTCTACTTTACAGAGGAGGACACTGAGGCCATGAGATGTCTTGGCTTCCCCATGGCCATGCATCAGGATGCAGCAGAATTGGGCTTTAATCCCATACCTCCAACTGTAAGACTCTCGGGACATGGCCATTGTGTCATCCTGAGTTAAGCAGAGACTTTGTTTCTATTCCCATTCTTGGGTCAGGGGTCAGATGTCAGGGGTCAGAATCTGTGGTTAGCATGGCTGTGGACTGGACAATAAGTAGAGGAGGGGTCTTCAGGGCTCACTCATCCTAAAGTCCCTGGATGGAGGGGCTACCACGCCTTCTCAGCTACATGAATGGAGGGCTGACTATAACAAGCTATACTTGGTCAGAGTTCTGGAAGGTTTTGGAAATCTCACAGACATTGCTCACCAAGCTGCTTGTTCAGGGACGTGAGGGTATCATACCACTCAGTCAGCTGGTTTTTGCTGTAGTTAGGGGGGAGGAGGTCACTGGGGAAAGAAGAGATAAGGGGTAAGCCTTGCATGCACAAAACTTGCCAAAGGGGCCAGCATATTTAACATCCTGTCAATAAAATACTGAAGGAGCTGAAGAACCTGCTGGGATCTCCTGGTGCCCTAAACAAGCCTCATAGAAAGGCCCATTATTATTCCCAAGGTTGCTATCACAAAGACCCTGAGCTTCCTGCGACAGCAGCCTCCCAGTGCTGTGGCCTTCTACCCACTCTCCAAAGTGCCTCAGGATGAGGTCCAAAGCAGCCTCCTCTCTCCTCCCTCTTCCCTCCTCCCTGGCCACTGCTTCCTAGTGAGCTCTTAGGCAGGACCAGTGTAAGCCTCTTTCCACAGCAAATGAACTATGACCTTCCTTGCCATGGAGGGTGGGGGGCTGGGGTGGCCAGCCCAGCCCTCCAGCACCAGGAGGTGGCCTGGTGTGGGAGGGAGAGTTCCAGGGGAAGATCTAGGCCACATGGCCTCCCTATTAAATCCCCAAAGGTGCTGATCCTAGTGTTCCTTCCTACACTCCATACCAAATGGTGCAGAGGTGATCCAGCCGGACTCTTTGAAGGATCTCCTGGTTCTTCAGCATTTCGTCCAGCTCCTTCTGCACAGCTGGGGGCTCCTGGATATTACTGCTAGCCATGAACTCACTGGACAGCCAGACCCCGAGTCATAGAGGAGAGAAGTGGAAGGAGACCCGGGTAAGAACACTCTGAGCCCCGTGACCCTGGCCCACACCACCCAGGCTGTAATGGCCCCACCTCAGACGCCATGACCCAGAACAAGCTCCTCTTCCACTTTGAGCTTCAGACTATAGCTCAGAGATAATGGCAGCGCCCATCCTCATTGGGAACTTGTGAGGACCCAGAAAGATGTCAGATGAGGCCCTGAGCCCCATGCCCCCGGCATCGTGGGAAGTGTCCAGGAAAAGTCAGCTGTGGCCATCGGTACTGCTCTCTGTTGACTGTAGGCTATTAGGGTGCCTACAGTGTGGAGGAAGCAGGCTTGGCATCCCTGTGGACTTCATCAAGGTCACATGGAAGGGCAAGGCTGAGCCTCAGCACACAAATGCAGAGGTGGGTCCTCCCCTCCCCCTTTCTCCCCCGCAGAAGACACGTGTGTAGTAAGTGGTAAATTTCTCCAGTCCCACCTGGCCCCGTGGTCTCACTCGGCCCTGTGGTCTTGCAGATGTTTATAAAATAATCATTCAGAGGCTTAATATTATTTACAAACAATATGGCCCATGGCAGGCTTCTTGCAAGCTAGCTCTTTCGTCTTAAGTTAACCCATTTCTGTTAATCCATGTTCTGCCACATGGCCGTGGTGTCACCGGTCTGCTGGCATCTTGCTGCTCCCTGGGCGGCAGCTAGGCATCTCTCCCTACTCTCCTTTCTTCTCTCCGTATCTGGGCTTGGATTTCCTGCCTGCCTCTAAGCTGCCTTGCCATAGGCCAAAACAGCTTTATTTATTAGCCAGCGGGAGCAACTCATATTCATAGCATACAGAAAGCTATCCCACAGCACACATGTGCTCCTGAAAGGTGGGAGGTATCCACCTGAGAGACAGATATCTGTCCTTCCTGGCCCAGGACCCTCGGTTATAACTAATACAGAAGACTGGAAAAATACAGACAATTACATGAACCCTTTCCAGTAATTCATACTGAGCTCAGAGGATAGTTGTGAAACAGAGTTCATGAAACAATAAAGGTCTAAAACAGCATGGACTCTGTGGGCCGAAAAGTGCTCGAGGCTTAGCTGTACCTCTCCTTCTAGGAGGGGTCAGTGGTGACTTTTAGTTCTTTTTTGATGCTTTTATCTATTTCTAACTTTAAATACAGGGGCATAGAAAACACTAGCGTGTCTAAATAACGATGAAGAGAGCAGGAAAAAGCAGCCGGGTGGCTGGGAGGGAGTCGCAGGTGGGAGTGTGGAAGGCCAAGGGACGGGAAGGATGCCGCCACTGACCTGAAGTTTTGCTGCAGGGCCTCCTTCTTGAGAGTCTTCCAGCTATCCACCAGGCCCTGCCAGCGGTGGCGATTGTCAAGCTCCTGCTGCAGGGTGGCTTCAGTCAGGTTGACCAACAGCTGGGCGATGGCCCTCCGGTTGCCCAGTAGAGCCTGGTTCATGGCCTGTGGTCAGAGGTGGGTAGGGCTGTAGACAGGGCAGTTCTCTGAGACGGGGGTGGGGTGGGGGGGCAGGGGTGGGGGGGCTAAGTGAAGCAAGGCTGTGGTGGGATGTGAGGAGTGCCCGGAGGTCACAGACAAGGAAGCAGCTGTGAACCACTGTTCGCCAAGGGTCGTCTTTGAAGGCTGAATCATGTTCCTGATAGCAGGAACCCCAACCCAGAAATGTAGGTTCACTGGGTCACTGCTTAAAAATGGGGGAGCTAGCACTCCAGTTGTCTGTTTGCTGCCTGTATATAAGTTTGTTCCAAAATCAGAGCTCAGCCACATGTGATGTCTTTGAGAGCCAGCCAGACCTGAATCCAGATCCAAAGCTGATCCTCCCAGGAGGGCTCATCTGCATGTCCCTGGCACAGCATAGGAACAGCCCATTATTGCACAGCATGATTCTGCCCTTTGCCTTGTACCAGTCCCACTGCTAAAATGAGAGCAGCTTACCCCCTCACTGCTCCCAACCCATCATGGGGGTGGGGTGGGGGGGGAGAAACCTCCATGCACCCATTTCCCAAGTCCTCTAGCTAGCTGAAGGCCCAGCCAGGCTCAGAGGGAAGGAATTCCAGCATGGCTTTCCAGCGGGGCCTGAGGCTTCATGCCAGCAAGCAGTTGCTGGGGGCTAAGCAAGTATGTCTTCCCCCTGCAGGTCCACAGTCGTGCTGGGAGGGTAGGGCCACAGCAGAGGAGCTTTGCAATTGGATGAGACAAATGCATGTGAGTGGCGCTTGCCAGGTGCCAACAGTGAGGTGATCAGGCACCAGGAAGGAAGCACGGCACCGAGTCAGAATCCAGACTGGAGGTTCTCCAGAGTCACACAGAGCCTAGACTCCAGGATGGGAATTAGTATACAAGGTGAGGATGACCCAGACTCAGAAAGACAAGTATCATATAGTCTCTCACATGTGGCCCTAACTGTTAAGATTTCTATGTGTTTAATGCACATATGTGGGTGTGAGTGTAGGTACAAATTGTGAAGCCAGAAAGAGGACCGTGAGAGGAGAAAGAGGTGTCAAGAAGTGGGGGGGGAGTCACAGACCAGTGACAGGAAAGCAGAATGGAGGTTAATGGGGTGGTGGAGGGGTGCAAGGCGGGGGGCGGGGCAAGACCCAGGTAGGAGAGGATCAACAAAACAAATCATGTTTTAAACACTGTAGCAAAGCATATTTTATATGCTAATTTAAAATTAAATTTAGGGGGCTGGAGAGATGATTCAGTGGTTAAGAGCACTGGCTGCTCTTCTAGAGGACCCTAGTTCAATTCCCAGCACCCACATGGCAGCTCACAACTGTCTGTGAGTCCAGTTCCAGGGAACTGAAACCTTCACACAGACATACATATAGGAAAAAAAAAAATTAGATTTAGAGGCCAGAGAGATGGCTCAGTGGTTGAGAGTGTTTACTGCTCCTCCAGAGGACTTGGTTTAGGTCCCAGCACTTACGTTAGGTGGTTCACAACCACTTGTAACTCTAGCTTCAGGGGACCCGATGCCTTTTTTTTTTTTTTTTTTTTTTTTTTTTTGTCTCTGCAAGTATTCATATACATGTAGCACATACACACAGGGACACAGAGACATGCACATACACACAAATTTAAAAATATGTATCTCTTTAAGAATAAAATTTTAAAATAAGGACGACTGGTATTGTCAAGACCTCTGCTGTTACCCACCAAACACATCCCAGCAGGGAACACTGCTATCCCAGTTGAAGACCCAGGGTGAGCTCAGCCCTGTACAAACACTACTGCACAATGCACCTGTGAGCAGCCCAAGCAAGAGCCCTGGAAAGGCTCAGAAGAGTCAGGCTTTACTCCAGAGACATCATGAATAACCTTGAACTTCTTACTTCCCGTCACAGACAGCAGCTGGGGAGACTGGGAGTCAAGAGACAGAGCCAAGAGGCAGGGGCATCCACAGCCACCACGGCCACTAGGAGAGGCAGGAAGAATGAGGAAACCAGAGCCCCTGTGACTGCCAAGGGTGGGGAGCCCTGGGACAGTGAAGCCCTAAGACAACAACCCCAGAGTGTAGCTGGGACATGAGCCAGGAAGTGATGGCTGAGTGCTAGGCATGTAGCAGTAGACAGCAGGAAACCATGAACGCACTCCTCAATGGCTGCTATTGAAAATGCAGTTACAGGGCTGGAGAGATGGCTCAGAGGTTAAGAGCACCGACTGCTCTTCCAGAGGTCCCGAGTTCAATTCCCAGCAACCACATGGTGGCTCACAACCATCTATCTGGTACCCTCTTCTGCTGGGCAGGGATACGTGCAGACAGAACATTATATACATAATACATGAATAAATCTAAAGGAAGGAAGGAAGGAAGGAAGGAAGGAAGGAAGGAAGGAAGGAAGGAAGGAAGGAAGGAAGGAAGAAAACACCTAAAAAAGAAAATGCAGTTACAAAGATTTGATTCCCAACCAAAGAAGCCTACCTGAGTTACCTAGGGACACCATGCATTTCTGAATACCAGACTTAGGCTACCCTAGACCACACTCCTCCCCACCACAGAACACCACTCACCATGGCTTCCTTATCTATCAGCCTATATACATCAGGCTTCAGGAGGTAGGAGGTCTTCTCTATGATGTCAACATATCTTTTTAACACGTCCTTTAGCTAGAGAGGAGAAAGCATCACTGTGAGTGACTCTCAGTTCCTAGAGCACTAACAGGGAAAAGAATGATGTGCAACAAACCCTTCTAGAGAAAGCCAACTCGCCTTCTCAGCTCGAGAGACCTCCAGGGCCAACAGCTCTTGGTCGAGCTTCTGAATCTCCTGCTTCTGCTGCGTGAATCTCTCGGCCACCTTCTCCCACAGCTCCAATAGGGCCTGCACAGGGGAACTGTGTCAGGCCAGGAGTTCCTGCAGAGGCAGGAAGGGCAAGCACAGCCACCAGGGAACCCCCACCTCAATAGTGTAGTTTTCAAGGTCCGGTTCATTTTCGACTTTTTTGAAGAGCTCGTCAACATTCTCATCAGTCTGGGACATCTTTTTCAAAAGAAGCTCCCCTTTCTCCAGGATGAGAGGTTCCATCTCCTGTGACAGGCCAGGAGGCTGAGGGTTAGGCATTAACACCCCAGATAGGAGGTGGCCCTCTTTGTAACAGGGGGGGGGGGGAGGTGCCAGGCCCCATCATGTCTCAAGAAGAGTCAGTATCTGGACCTGGGCAGTTGAGGGTTGATGATGAAGTCACCCAGAGGACCAGGGCGTCTTGCAGTATACCAGACACGGTGCCTGTGTGGCGCATGCTGCCCCTTGACTTTCTCCTCAGCAGCTGGAGGAGGGGCTGCCAGCCAATCTAGCCTGTCAGCTCCCAGAGAAACTCAGAGCAAATGGTTAACTGTGGTGCCTCTTAACATCCCCGAGTGTCTACGTGGCCTCCAGGCTCACTCGGTACCTGGGCTCCTCTCAACACTTCTCATCCCATCTTCTACCCTAAACTTCTACCCTAAACTTCTCCAGCCCGGGCTCTGCTTCCCTTCCCTCAGCTTCTCTTTCTGTAGAAACCCGCCATTGGGCCCGTTGCCTCTTGGTGCGTCTTTCTCGGTTCTCTTGGCTGGCTCTCTTGGTCCTCTGCTCTCCTCTCCACTCACTCTTCTCTTTCTCTCTTACTCTCCTACCGATCCTTCCTCTCATAGCCCTGTTCAGTCTGGACCCTTCCAGATGCCTCTGGCTGTGCTCTCCCCCATATTTACAATAAAATCCTTCTCCTCAACTGTAACTAGGGGTGGGTCATGCCCTCATCTCATTCATAGCCCTTAACTGGTCATCAGTGAACCGTAATTAAAGGATGAAAGAAAGCCAGGTTGACTTTGGATCTGAAAATTGAGGTCAACGGAAGTGAAGAGGCCAGGGCTGGCATCTGGTTGGGACATAATGAAGACAAGACTGGAGTCTGCTGTTAAGGCCCTAGACACACAGCCAGTACTTGGGATTCAAGACAGGGAGTCAGAGAAGAGAGAAGTAGGAGAGGCAGGCTTGTATCTCGGAGAGGATTGTGGAAGGAATAAATGGTCTCATTTAGAACCTTCCAGATGAAGTTGAGAGAGGAACAGGAGCCAAGAGTGGGAAACTGTGGAAGAGTCTGCGGTGGTCTGAACATCCCACCCCCCCCCAGTCTCAGGCATTTGAACACTTGGTCCCCAGTGGGTGGCACTGTTTGCGAAGACTGAAGAGGTGTGGCCTTGTGGAGGAATTCCGTCCCTGAGTGTAGGCTTTGAGAGCTTAAGGTGTCACCCTACTTCCCGCTTGCTCTCACTGCTTCGTGCTTGCATGAGCAGGGGTGAGCTCCCAGCTTCCTGACACCATGCCTGTCACTTGCTGCCATGCTTCCTCACAGTGATGTCCCTCTGCAGCGATAAGTTGCCTTGGTCGTGTGTTTTAGCACAGCAGCAGAAGAAGAACTAATACAGATCCCACAGTGCTGAACCGTCGTGGGTAGGGGGGTGGGGGGTAGGGGGGTGTCCTTAGACACCTCTGCCTCTCCGTCACCAGGACGGCTGCCAGTCAAAGGCTGGGCTTTGGAGCTAGATGAACATAGCTCTGATTCATCCCCTTTCATACCTGTCCTGGTAAGACTCTAGACTCTCTGCAAGATGAAGTAAGGGCCTCTGACTTACAGGGATTTTCTGAGAGTTAAGGGAGCGTGCACTTAGGACATTCCTGTAACAAGACCCTTGAATATGCCCTCTATGATTTCATCTATGTCTGTGTCTTGATGAGACATTGAGGACCACCCAGGTAGTGAGCAGGAGAAGGGAGACTGGGGACAATGAAAACACACCTCCCCACCCAGGGCATGCCACAAGAACAGAGGAGAGAGGGGCAAGGCCTCACCTCCCCTATCTGCTCAATCTCCTGCTGAAAGCTCGCCAGTGCACTCAGGTGCTTCTTCTTCTTGTATTCTTCTTGCCCTTGGAGGGTGATGGAGCTCCTCTTCTCAGAAACTGCAGGGCAACAACAGAGCTGATGAGCCTGCAGGGAGAGAGTAGTGCTCCCAGGGAGGCTACATGGCAGAGAGCATCCGCATGCAGGCCTGAGCTCAGAAGGCAGACCCCACAGCCAGGCCAGCATGGCAGAGACTTGAGGACAAAGAGAAAAGATGAAGGTGACCCATGAGTGCCATGGGGAACAAGGTTCATACTCACAGGCAAGGACTGAGGGGGTGGGGGAGGGGATATAGCTCAGCAGTTGAGCACTTGCCTATATGCTCAAGGCCCTGGGTTCCACCCCCTGTACCATAAATAAGTAAACAGACAACTACTGGGGCAAAATTCCCCAATGGTGTGTATGGAATGATAGTGTTTGTGGCTTTCTTGAAACAATTTCAGCCCAGCACGGATGGCGCATGCCCACAATCCCAGCATGAAAAGGGCAAGAATATCTTAAGGTTCAGGCCAGCCTAGCCTACTTAGTGTCAACAACAACAACAACAAAAGCTGTATAGATACAAATACACATGCTTTTCTGACTCAAGGGAGTTCCAATCTGGTAAAATCATCATAAAGAGAAAATACTGTAAGCTGAAAATATATTTAATTATACCTAATCTGCTGGGCGCCAAAACTTAATCCAGCTCACCTTAAACGCACTCAGAATACTTAACATTAGTCTAAAAATCATCTAACACAAAGCCTGTTTTATGACAAAATGTTGACTGAGCTGAAATCTGCATTGAAAGTGAAAAAAGAGAATAGTTTATGGGCATGCTTTTGTGACACTGTGAAGTTGAAGTAAAGCCAGGAGTAGTAGCAACATGCACCATTAATCTCAGTACTTAGAAGGCAGAGGCCAGAGATCTCTGTGAGTTCAAGGCCAGCCTGCTCTACATCAAGAGTTCCAGGACAGCCAGAACTAACAGAGACCCTGTCTCAAAAAAAAAAGCTGGGCAGTAATGGCGCACGCCTTTAATCTCAGCACTCGGGAAGCAGAGCCAAGCGGATCTCTGTGAGTTCAAGGCCAGCCTGGTCTCCAAAGCTAGTTCCAGGAAAGGAGCAAAGCTACACAGAGAAACCCTGTCTCAAAAAACCAAAAAAAAAAAAAAAAAAAAGCAAGCAAGAAGAATACAGTAAGATGACCCATTGTGAACCAGAGGAGGACCATTTTCAGCAATATTAGCCAACACTGGAGTTTGCTTACTACATGGCAGCAGCATGCTAACTCTGTTGCATCCAAGGACTGACACAGGAGACTGAGGCTGTTACTAGCCTTCTGTAAAGTGCACACCCTGGCTTGGTTCGGTGGTTAAAGAACTAAGTCATAGGTGGCTGCGAAGGATGTGAACCTGAACCCTCCGCCTTGAGCCTACACCCACCCCCATCACCTGCTCTGCTTTGCAGTGTTTGTCTAGGAAGCTGGAAGCTGGCTGCCACCTGGGGTGGTGGGGCTCTCAGCAGAGGGGCACCACCACCAACAGGTAGTTGTGTCTTCTGTTTTTCTACAGTGAGCATGGGTTACTTTTTAATCATAAAGACGCAGGGCACCCACATGTGGATGATGTCCAGGACATGCAGCGAGAAGGAAGAAAACATGGCTTGGAAAGTGGCGCTTCCAAATCACTGTCCTCCCTAGGAACTGCCCACTGGGTAGCAGCCACTGGGAAGCTGAGCAGAGGACCCCAGTGAGGGTGGCAGGAGCCTCTGAAGTAGAACCATGGCAGACACTGCCATCTGGAGACTTCCCTGCCTGGGACAGGCCTGCCCTTGGGGCTGAAGGGCAGGAGGCTCACCGATGTTGTCCATGAGGCCACGCACCTCTCGGGCAGCAATCATGTCCTCGGTCTCACGCATCTTTTCCCTCCTGGCTTGTTCCTTTTCCCTGAGGAAACAAGTGGAGAAGAGCAAGGCCTGCCCCCACTCCCATGCAGGACAACACAGTTGTCCTGGGCAGTTGCCAACGCCTCCTGTTCCAGAGAGCCTTGGAGGCAAGGTCCAGGCTCCCAACCAAGGCATAGTCCCTGAGGGTTCTGGGATGGAGAGTTAGGTCCCTGCTTTAGATTACAAGCTGTAAATCCCTTACCTGGCCAGTATGCGGGGGAAGGGTGCGGGGGAAGGGGGGAAGACACAGCATTTCCAAATTGGGAAACTAAGGATCACAAAGGTGAACAGCCCAATAAAGCATAAAGTTCTCAGCATGCACTCTTTTTTTTTTTTTTTAGATTTATGTATTTGTTATGTATACAGTATTCTGCCTGCACGTGTCCCTGCAGGCCAGAAGAGGGCACCAGATCTCATTACAGATGGTTGTGAGCCACCATGTGGTTGCTGGGAATTGAACTCAGGACCTCTGGAAGAGCGGCCAGTGCTCTTAACCTCTGAGCCATCTCTCCAGCCCCGCAGCATGCACTCTTTTTTGGCCCTTCAGCAGACATCTGTGGTAGTTTGAATGAGAATGGCCCCCACAGGGCTCATATATTTGAATACTGGTTCATCACAGTTGGTGGAACTGGTTGGAAGGATTAGGAAGTGTGACCTTGTTGGAGGAAGTAAGTGTGTTACTGGGGTAAGTATGTGTTGAGGTTTCAAAAGCCCATGACATTCCCAGTTCTTCTTCTTCTTCTTCTTCTTCTTCTTCTTCTTCTTCTTCTTCTTCCTCCTCCTCCTCCTCCTCCTCCTCCTCCTCCTTCTTCTTTCTCTCTCTCTCTCTCTCTCTCTCTCTCTCTCTCTCTCTCTCTCTCTCTCTGCCTCATGCTTCTGGCTCAGATGTAATCTCTCAGCTACTGCTCCAGCACCATACCTGCCTGCCTGCTGCCATGTTTCCCACCATGATGGTCACGGACTCTAACCCTCTGAAACTGTAAGCAAGCCAGCATCCTATGAGGCAGCTGGAGTACGGCCATTTTCTGGGAAGGGTATGCAGAGCCATTGTATGAAGCAGAGCTGGACTCTCACAGCCATTCCATGACACTGAGGACCATGGGGCTTGGATCTAGGTGGAGTGAGCTGAGATCCCTCAGTAAACTAACTCATCAGGGAGGACCAGGAAGGAAGACTGTACTGTGACATCAAGTCTGGAATAAAGTCTATAAATGTTCCATTGATGAGGCAAGCACCAGAGAAACCCAAAGTGCCCTACTGTTCAAGGCCCCAAGCGAGCACTTTTGTCCAGCTGTCCTCTATTGAGTCCTCATGCAGTCCCAGTTAAGAGAAGACTTCAAGTCTGGACTGCAGCTGTGGAGGGCCAAGCAACTATGCAGCATGGGGACAGTATTTCAGACTTTGTTAGTTCAAATGTCCCTGGCCCAAAGCAGCTCCAGAGGTGCCCACAGGACGATGAGGTCCGCTGTCAGCTCTGGTTTCTCAGCCACTTGTCCCCCAGGATTGGAGGAGTTGGTTTATACAGTGGAGATCTAACTCCCCCTGCCCAGCCCATACACACTGTGTGCTGGTCTCCCCCAACCAACCTGAGGGGAATGACATAGATCTACTGTCCTGTCACTATTCTTCATGGAATTCTCAAGCACTTGCTCAAGGGCCTTGAGGAAGATGGCACTGTAGCTCTGCCATCCTCCCACTGAGTTGGCCTCTGCCAACCCTGGAGGAACTTCCCAACAGCCTGAGCAGGCATGAGAGCTCTGACTCACAGAGAGAGGCAGAGAAAGGGCAGGAACAGTCAAGGACACAGCTAGAGTTGACAGAGTGCCCAGGAGACCTCAGCAAAATCGGCTGGGGTGAACAAGGGATGGGGGCTGTGGATGAGGTAGAGGCTCTTCCCGCAGACACAGGCTGAAGGCAAGACGGAACAGTGATGAGGCAGGTTCCTCTTTCGATAGGGCAGGTCGATAGTTGATAGTTGAGGACTCCCAGGGAGGGAGAAGGAGAAGGCTGGAAGGGCTGGTACAAGAGGCCTAGGCTGGACCTTATTTGTTCCCCAGCCCCTAGAAATCCCAGGAGAGCAGGTAGGCCCACCTGTGGCCTCCCTTACGCCGGAAATAGAGGCCTGGGGAGTGTGTGTGTGTGTGTGTGTGTGTGTGTGTGTGTGTGTGTGTGTGTGTAAAGGATTGTGACAGGTTAGGAAGGCTGCTAGGAGTCTCCTGGGAGTCTGAGCGTCCAGATAGAGGGGTTGGATCTGCTGCATCTAGAAACAGCAATCCCTAGGGGCCAGATGGGGGTATCCAGCCACTCAGGAAAGTGGATAAAGCTTTTGGACCAGGAGAAGAATGGGGACTAATGGGGGGCAGTGACCCAGCCACTGAGCCCCACTGGTGGGGAAGGGAGAAATGAAAGCAGAGAGAGACTGTGAACAGAGGAGGGGAAAGAGAGTTGACAGTGGACGAGTGACCTCAGAGAAACTCTAGACGTGGAATTAGTGACCCTGGTCGTGTAAGCAGGTTACAAACACATCTCAGTTCCTGCCCAAGCTGCAGGAGCTGTGCTCCAGTTCTGTGTCTGACACAGCTGGGCTTGTCTGTCTGTCCCAGGAGGCCATCACAGCAGCAGGCCATTCTGTTGCATAAGAAGTAGCGTTCATAGAACTCTGTCCTACAGGAACCTAGCTCCTGGCTGGGGCTGCGTCTACATTTAAAGTGAGAGGTGATCTTAGGTAAGAGGGAATCCTTAGGGGGCCCAGAAGGATGTCGGAAGTCCCTAGGCCTTGACGAGAACAGGTCAGCTCAGATGGGGCTCAAGACCCTTAGCGGCCAGAGTCACAGTCGGGTTCCAGGAGAGTAAGGAGGCCCTAAGACAAGTCCCAGACACCTGTACCTACAGGTCTTCTTCAGGGCATCATACAGGGGACCACATCTGGAGAAGACTAGCCTCAAGTGTGGATCTGGGTGGCTGACTGCTGTTCCCAAAAGGTAGAAAGGGGTGCTGAGGGACAGAAGGTTATCCTGGGAAGTCAAAGCCAGGGCAGGGCAGAGACCCATACCAACGCAGGGTCCTCTCCCTGGCCCATCTGGGTGAAAGGCAGATAGAGAGGCCTGATTTCCAGTTCCCAAGTCCCAGGCTGGTGTATTTGGTGCGTAGGGAGAGCCTGGCTTCTGTTGCCCTGTCCTCTCCCACTCCAACCCTTCTTCTGGTGGAGGATTGAGTCTAAGCCTAGCAAACAGAGAGGACATGCTTAGGAATCTCCAGCTTAACTTCTGAACATGGGAGAGCACTGGGAATGGCCGATCTCCCCGTCCCATCTGATATGGTCCCCATCTTGAGGAGTAATACCTTTACTGCACTGGTTCTCAGCCTTCCCAATGCTGGGACCCTTTAATACAGCTCCTCATGTTGTGGGGACCCCAACCACAAAATTACTATTGTTGCAACTTCATAACTGTAATTTTGCTAGTTATAATCCACAGTGTAAATATCTGATATGCAGAATATTCTATCTGTGACCCCCACACAAAGGGGTCACAACCCACATGTTGAGAAACATTGCTCTACCGTCTACCCAGTGAAGAGACCTGAGACTCAAAGGGCTTTCACTAGTCACCCAACCTGTCACTAGACTCAATAAGTTCTTCCAACTAAAGACCCTCTTCTTCTGTCCCCATACCAGCCACCACCTAGATTGCAAGGATGAGAAGCAGGGTATCTTCTTTGGTTCTTTTACCAATTAAAAAAAAATAAAATAATCTTTTTGGTGTGTTGTTAGATTTGGTTTGCAAGAATTTTATTGAAAATGTTTGCATTGGTGTTCATAAGGGATCTTGTAATTTTCTTTTTTTGTTGGCTCTTTGTGTAGTTTGGGTGTGAAGGTAATAGTGGCTTAGTAGAAGGAATGAGGAAATGTTCCTCCAGTTCTATTTTGCAGAATAATTTGAGGAGTAATGACATTAGTTCTTCTTGGAAGGAATCAATGAAATGAAGACTTGGTCTTTGAGAAAGGCAACAAGACTGACAAACCCTTTCCCAAATTAGACACAGAGAAGATTTAAATGAATAAAATTAGAGATGAAAGGGGCACATTACAAAAGACACCAAGGAAATTCGGAGAATCGTGAGGGCATACTTTTACAACCTGTATACTACCAAACTGGAAAGCCTAAAAGAAATGGGTGAATTTTTTTGGATGCAGACAATCTACCAAAGTTAAATCTAGGTAAAATAAGCAATTAAAATTTTAGTGAAATAGAAACAATAATTTAAAATCTTCTAACCTACAAAGGGCCAGACGCATTCAGTGCAGAATTCAACTTCCAACCACTTCCTGTAGGCCTCTCCTCCTTTCTGCACAGACTGCCAAGGGGACCTCAGAAATGCAAATCAACTAAAGTTCAAAGCTCTGACCAGCTTGCAGAGTCTTTCCCAGCCTCTGCTCCTGCCCTCTCTCTAGACCAAGACCTCGGCCTTCTGCAATGAGTCAAGTCCCTCCTCCTTCTCAGAGCTTTATCCCCCTCTTCCCTCAGCCTCCAATCTCTAGGTCTCAGCAGCAGCTCCTCCTCCCTAGGGAGTTCCCTGGCCCCTATCCTCTAAGTGGTATTCGGACTTTTGAGGGAATGTGGTTATTCGCTATTGTTGAGGAATGAAGTTCCATGAGAGTGGGACCTCTCTACCCAGACACTGGCACCCCATCACAATTACTGAGGGAGGAGAGAAACATCTTTTCAAGCAGATGTGACTACCTTCCTGTTTTGGAGGAGGTACTTGCCACAAATCTTCAGTCTTTGAAGACTGAGGACCTGCAATATGGCTTGATAGCACGACTTACCTATAGAGAACTGGGTTTTCTGTGACCCAGTCATTGGGGAGGCTGTGCACCCACTTCCTCTGCCGAGGGGTCATTGTTTCCCCTTCAGGCAATACCACCTTTTTCATCATGGGTATCTTGACATTTTTTGGAGTCCCAGAATGCTCTGCAGCCCGCTTCCTGGTGGCTGCCAAAGACTGAACCAGCTGCACCTGAGGGCGTGAAAGATGGGAGACAGGGTATTGTGAAAGTCTCAGCTACCCTTCATGATAACTGCGTTGTCTTGTCTTAGAAGGACGTGTAGGCACCTGCCACACAGAAGGCACTTTGCACAAAGGTCCACAACTCCACACCCTCCTTCCCTTTTACGGGCATGGGCTATTTCAAGGAAGGTGTATGTAAAGAACTTTGAATGAAGATCCAGATTTAGTCTACACAACCATCTTTGTAATCATAAGAAACTGAAAAAATTAAAGAAAAAAAAGAAACCCTAACATTTCAGTAATAGGAGATTGGCTAAGTAAAATTCCTTAGGGGCTTATAAAGACAGAAATTACAACAAATTTCTTATGACAAGAAAATTGCTACAAGATAATGTATAATTGAACATCTCAATTAAATCATAAATTACGGGGCTGGGGAGATGGCTCTGCAACAGGTCTTGCTGTTCTTACAGAGGACCAGCGTTCCAGTTTCGGCACCCTCTTGGTGGCTTACAACCACCTGTGACTCCAGCACCCCCTGCTGGCCTCCACCAGCACCAGCCAAGTACACACGTAGAGTCAAAACACTCACACAGATAAATCTTTACTTAAATCATAAATTAAAAATTACAGGCAGGTGGCACTTTGGATACTGCCAGATCTGCTGTCCTTTTTGATACATTCAATACATTCAAGAAACCCACCTTCTTGTTTTTTTTTTAATTATAACCAAATTACTGTGGTTTCAAATTTTAAAACACATGAAAAAACAGCACGCTGAAGGTTAAGAATAATAACTCGGGTCTAGAGAGATGGCTCAGTGGTTAAGAACACTGACTGCTCTTCCAGAGGACCTGGGTTCAATTCCCAGCAACCACATGGCAGCTCACAACTGTCTGTAGCTTCAATTCCAGGGGATCTGGCACCTTCACAGACATATGTGTAGCAAAAAGAATACACATAAAATAAAAATAAATAAATCTTTTTAAAAAAGAATAATAACTCACTTATAAGGAGCTAAAGCATGAGAGTAATTTAAGTTTCCGGCTTTCTCCATTTCCAAAGGTTATACAGACAGCATGATTCATGGCTCAAATTAGGAATAAAAATCCTACTTAAATAAGCAGCACACTAGGTTTTCAGCCGTGGATTTCTTTTAAGGTCTCTTTGGTCTGCAAGGTACATTCCAGAAGAGGTAGCAATCTTTACAGTAGATGTGGCCAAGAAGCCTTTAATGCTGTAAAGCAAGTCCTGGATGGAGGAGGCCACTGGGCACCCACTGAGGCATGTGAACGCCCCAGTTGTTATTATTATTATTATTGTTATTATTATTATTAGCTACTATTGTTTTTTTGAGACAAGGTCTCTCTATTATGTAGCCCTGGCTGTCCTGGAAATTGGCATCTTGGCATGTAGACCAGGCTGGCCTTGAACTCACAGAGATATACCTGCCCCTGTCTCCCAAGTGCTGGGACTAAAGGCATGTGCTACCATGCCTGGTGCTGAGGACCGAACCCAGGGCCTTGCCTTGCGTTTGATAGGCAAGCGCTCTACCACTGAGCTAAATCCCCAACCCAAGACCCACTTTTTAAACAGAAAATTTTGAATTACTTTTATGTTTGACAAAAACACTCAAGCACAAAATGGTTAACTCAGACTAATTCTGAATAATTTCAATTAAAATGTTTATCAGAATTAAGTTTTTAATTTTAAGAATAAACGTCCCGATGTCCTATTTGTACACTGTAGTACCCAATAGCAATTATTTTTAAAAATCAAAGTAATGTCAAAGCTCTCCTTTTTAAAATGTGGGTCCTATAGGTAAGATATGGGTGTAGATGAGGGAGGGAAAATCGCCATCAAGATATATTGTATGAAAAAAAAATCTACTCTCAGTAAAAAATAAACAAAATTTGGATCTTAGACAGGAAATCACACAGAACAAAAAGAATTAGAAGGGAACAGGAAACCTAGGCGGGAGCAGAGGGAAGAGGAGCCTACCTGGGCCTGGAAGATCTGCTGGTAGACTTTGCCATTTTCTACCTGGGACACTTTCCCCACTGGCGACATCTTGGCTGCTGGCCTGATTCCTCTTCGCCCTGGAAACGCGCCTGGGACTTGATCTCAGTGTCCACTCAGAGGTTGGGAACTGACGACCTCCCCAATCGCAGGCGCTTTCGGGGACCTCCGGCCTGAAGACGGCACTAGATTTCACAGGACACCTGGGAAACTTAAATGTCAAAGAAAATAAGAAAGGAGGTGGAGGAGGGGAGAGAGAGAAAGAAACAGAGACAGAGGAAACAAGTTCTTTAGATAAGCCCTGTTCACTGAAGACGTGGGGTCCTCCCAATGCGTGGGGCGTAAATCCCACAGGCACTTTCTGGAAAGGGCAGAATTATTGACTGCGCTCTACTCTAGCTCTTCTGGGGACAGTCAATCCGCCTAAGGTGTCAGATGGTCCGGGAGAATCGGGGAGTGGCGGGAAGGGAAGGATTTGATTTTGCTAATTAGACACCTACGGTGTACGACCTGCCCTCCTTCCTATCTGCGCTATCAGCCCGCTGCCCTCCAAGCCCAGTGATCTGGAGAGAGGCCCTGACCCAAGCTGGCTGCTCCGGCACATGAAGTTCAAATTCGTCCGGACGGCCCGCAGCAACTGCAGCCCGACGCTGGTGGTCTCCTAGGCAACGCGTGGGGCGGGGCTGAATCTGCCCACTCTTCCCTTCTTCTGGAGCCCTGTCTCTCCGTAAACAGCAGCGGCCCGATCGGAGTACTGAAACTCAACCCAGTACTTCTGTCAATGTTGGATTCTTGGAGCGCCCTTAAATGTGTCCAAAGCAAGCAGGAGATCAGAGAGCCCGCGCAGATCTCTTGCTGCCGTGTCAAGGAATCCAGTCTCTGTTGTTTTGGTTAAAACAACCCGTGCGGGGAGGTAGCACAAGTTCTTGTGGTTCTTGCGTTTAAGAATCTGAGACCACATTTTTCCCGATTCAAAAGAGGTTAGAGAGCTCAGAATTCAAGGCTCGAGACCTGCCTGGCCAGAGTGATAAACTCACTAGACACAATCTTTAGCGTTTCTCGTGTACTGTGGGCCACTCCGCTCCTTTCCAGAGAAGCCCCGCGGTGGCAGGGGTCCAGGAACAGGCCTGTGGGCAAGTCCTTCCCAAGGACTTCCTAGAGTGAGTGATCTTCCGCAGCTGGCTGCAGCGTCGGAAATGCGAGGTGATGACGAGAAGACGCTATTCTCATTCTTCCAGGCAGGTGAAGAAGGAAGCAGTGAATACCAAACCCTTTTATTCACTTTCTTTGATCCAGGGTGAATCAAAATTAAGATTGGACTCACTTTAGCTGAAAAGAAAGCGTGTAGGTGACCCAGGGAAAGGACGAAAAACACTTTCATTTTACGTATTTTTTTAAAATTTGGTTTTGGTTTTTTGAGACAGGGTTTCTCTGAGTAGCCCTGGCTGTCCTGGAACTCACTCACCCTGTAGACCAGATTGACCTCAAACTCACAGAGATCCACTTGTCTCTGCTTCCCAAGTGCTGGGATTAAAGGTGTGTTCCACCATTGCCTGGCCCAAAAAAAAAAAAAAAAAAAAAAAAGCATGTTTTTAAAAACAGACTTCTTTTTCTCAGACTCTGGTTGTTGGTTTGTTGTTTTTCAGTCTCTGTTCTTTTTCTCATCCAAGGAAAGGCTTCTGGCTTGAGTTTCAGACACCAGAAGGTTGCCCCTGCCTAGGCATTTTCTGCTCTCGTTCTTCGCAGGTATAGCTGTCTGGGAGGTGGCCGAGTTAACACGTGATCTATAATAAGCAGTGAGACTGAAGCAGTCATTGAAAACCTCTGTACTGGCTGGTTTTGTGTGTCAACTTGACACAAGCTAGAGTCATCAGAGGAAGGAGCCTCAGTTGAGGAAAAGCCTCCATGAGATCAGCTGTAAGGCATTTTCTCAATGATCAATGAGGGCGGGCCCAGGCCACCCTGGGTTCTGTAAGAGGGTGGGCTGAGCAGGCCTGGGAAAGCAAATCAGTAAGCAGTTCCCTTCCATGGCCTCTGCATCGGCTCCTGCTTCTGGGACCCTGCCCTTTAGGTCCTGTTCTGACTTCCTTCAGTGAGTAACAGCAATGCTGAAGTGTAAGCCTAATAAACCCTTTCCTCCGGGACTTGCTCTTTGGTCTTGGTGTTTCATCACAGCAATGGAAATCCTAAGATACCTCCTAACTAAAGAAAATCCGGGTCCAAATGGAACCACTGGGGAATTCTACCTTTGCAGAAGAACTAGCATCAATCTTTTTCATCAAATATTTCCATCAAACAGAAAAGTAGAGAACTTTGTTGACCTCTTTTCGTGAAGCTAGTATTATCTTGATTCCAAACATAGGTAAGGAAGCAATAACAACAACAAAAAGAAAATTGCAGACCAATCTCCCCAGTGAACATAGGTCCGAAAGTTCTCAAGAAAATACTTGCAAACAGAATTCAAGAAAACATCAGAAAGATCATTCACTGAGATCAAGTTGGCTATATCCCAGAGACACAAAGACAGCTCAATCTGTGTAAATTTATAACTTACATAAATGGACTTAAAGGTGGAAAGCACGTGTTCATCTCAGTTGTAGAAAATTCTTTTGGCAAAATCCAACATTCCTTCATATTTTCTAAGTGTCTTTCTCAATTTCTGTCTTTGATGTTTTAATGTTTTTGTTACAGAGTTCTTTCAAGTTTTTGGGTCTTTCACATTCCAAGGTACTTTTTTTTCCCCCTTTATGAATGGAATCCTGCCTGCCTTCTTTCTTTCTTAGTGTGCTTGTCATTGTTATATAGCAGTGATGCCAATTTCAATGTTAATTTTGTATCCTGCCACTTTGCTGGAAGTATTTATCACTTCTAAGAGTTTTCTGGTAGAGTCTGCTAAGTTACCCATGTTCCAGAGAATAGCACACCCATGCCTGTGGAGGTAGCACTAACTGGACTTATGGAGTTATATTTTCTAAAATATAAAAAGAACACATTGTGCCAATTAGTATTTATTGCCAGCTTAACACAACTTAGTCTCTTGGAAAAGGAAATCCTCCATTAAGGGACTGCCCAAATCAGGTTGGCCTGTGGCTGTGTCTAGAAGGCACTGATGATTGATACTCCCAGCCCACTGTGGGCAGCACCATCCCTTAAGTAGGTGGTTCTGGGTGGTATGTAAAAGCAGGGTGAGGATGAGGCAGAGGGAGCAAGCCGGTGAGCTGTGTTCCTCCATGCACTTTGCTTCAGTTTCTGCCTCTCGGTTCCTGTCCTGCTTGAGTTCCTACCCTGACTTCCCACAGTGATATACTTTGACCTGGAAATGGAAATAACCTCTTTTCTTGCTAAGTTACATTGATCAGAATGTTTTATCACAGCAATAGAATGCAAACAGGAATATACACAAAGGTAGCAGGGAGAGATGTGTTGGGGGTGTGTCTGAGAGAAAAGGGAAGAGGGGATGGAGGGTGTGGGGGTGCAACAAGACAAAGATATACATTTATGAGACTGTCAAAGGATAAATGAAAAATATATTTAAAAGAACCTTTCTCACCATAAAAAGAATGTGCTTGTAGTTCATCTCTGATAGTAGTCTATAATATTAGAAATACAGTCCATTTGATGTCGTATTTTCAATGCACCTTGGGTGTTTTCAGTTTCAGTTTGGAGCTGGGTCATTGCCTGGCTCCAGGGACTCAACCTTGTTGGGGAATATTTTTTTAAGGTGTGTTGCTTTTGTTTATGTAGCATTTGCTTAACTCCGTTTAAAGTGTTACCATGCGTGTCTAAAACTCCTGATGGTCTAATAAAGAACTGAGCGGTCAATAGCGAGACAGAAGAAAGTATAGGTGAGGCTGGCCGGCTGAGAGAATAGAAATCTGGGAGAAAAAGAGGAAGTAGCCAGAGAAGGAGGAGGACTCCAGGGGTCAATCACCCAGCTACACAAGCAGCCATGGAGTAAGAAACAAAGAAAGGTATACAGGAATAGAGAAAGATAAAAGCCCCACAGCCAAAGACAGACGGGTTAATTTACAGTTAAGAAATCTGGTTAGCAACAGGCCAAGATAAGGCCAGGCATTTATAATTAAGAATAAGCTTCCATGGGAGCTTTATTTGGGAGCTAGGTGGTGGATCCCCCGAAAGAGTAAAAATAACCAACAGCATAACCTGACTGGAGACGAGGAAATTTTTAAAAATGATAGACAGCCAACACATGGACAGAGAGCTGTGTGGTTGGGTGTCCAGGTTCTCAGATGAGAACCAATAGCACTCCAGAAGCTCGGCTTGCTGCAGAGAGTTGCGCAGAGAGGCGGGATTATTGCATGCAGACAAACAAGGGAGCAGAGTTTATGATATACATCTGGATCAAGGAGACAGGTTTGGCTAATTCCCCTTAGGAGCGGCCTCTGTAGAAGGGCAGGCTTCGGGCTGTAAATGTCTGGAGGGAGAAGGCTATGGTGGACATTTTTTTGCACACGCTGTCAACACTTAAACTCAGCTCCCACAAGGAAGGTTTTGCAATGCCTCTGAGCCTGAGGCTGTAGGGTGGGGTCCTATGTCGACAACACGCTTTTACTCAGGGCTTCCTCCATTCTCTAGAATTTGGGGATTTATCTAAATCGCTGTTCTAACCATTCTTCGGTATGGTGAGCATGCACAGCATTTCTATTTGGCACGCAATTAATATTAGAATTTCTGTGTCAGAGTGTGTGTGTGTGTGTGTGTGTGTGTGTGTGTGTGTGTGTGTGTGTCCATCTCAGGAGCTACCACCAAAGGTTCTGAAAGTAGTAACAGTTCACACACACCAGTGTGTACCTAGTGGTCTGTATCCTCACCCACACTTGGTAGTGTCACTGGACTTTATCCTAGCCATTATGTGGTCGTGTAGCATCATGGTTTTAATTTGCATTTTCCTGCTGAGTAATCAAAGTAACACTATGGAACACAGACACACAGGCTTGCACACGCACACTTGGATCTATGACATGTGATCTGCATTCGTGCCCTGTTACTGCAATAACAGGGATATTGAATTGAGATAGTGAATGTATGAAGAAAACAGGTTTATTGGGGCTGATATCTTTGGAGGCTGCAGTCTGTGATGGAGTGGCCCATTGAGTTTGGCTTCTAAAGAGAGTATCGTGGTAGGAATGCCTAGTGAGCAAAAATACTCATCCCATCAGCTAAGAAACAGAGACCTACCATATCCTTCAAGGTATGCCTCCAGTGACTTAAGGACCTCCTATTAAGCACCACTCCTCTGCATGGTGCTGTCCCAGGGGACCAAGGCCTTTGCAGGTACCTGGGCCTTTGGGAGTCTGTAGCACGAATCCTAATTGGTCTTAATAATAAAAACCTGGAATCAGACATCTGGGTAAATGCTGAAAGATCAGAGAGACAAAGGAACAAGCCACCACCACCTCTCACCTCATCAACTCCTCAGCTGAGAGCTCCTGTCTCTCCTCTGGCCTTATATTCCTGCCCAGCCAAAGCACTTCCTGTTTTAGTCTCCCTAGTGCTGGGATTAAAGGCATGTGCCACCACTGCCTGGCCTCTATGGCTAGCTAGTGGCTGGCTTTGCCCTCTGATCTTCAGGCAAGCTTTATCTGTTAGAGCATAGACAGAGTGTCACCACAGGGGACACTGCCTGCACTCAAACCATAGAGACAACCAAAGTCGGATCTCTCTGCCGTTGAGAGTTTAAAGTGACAGGCATAAGCTTAAAGGTGTCTGTGTGCTTTGAACAACTTTATTTTCATAATCCCCCGAGTGGGGGTGTTGCCCCCATTTTGTAGATACAGATAGCTATAAATAGAGAAAGACATTTAGCCAGAGGTAGAAAGTGATGTGTGTGTGCTCCATTTTATCAGCTTCTTCTAGAAGCAAACTGTCAAAGAGTCATTGTAGAGATTCAGCTAAAAGAGACAATCCCGCATGAGCACCAGCAGGACCAAGTGTACACAGCGCCCAGGTGCAAACGCTCTGAGACTTTGGGTCCTCACAGCACTTGTTCGGGTTCGGAAGGGACTATCAGCCATCAGACTTTATCTGTCCTGGGCCATTTTTGAGCGTGCAGATTTGGGTAAGTGCTGGGCTCTGTGTAGGGTCAATGCCCACACCTCACAGCCTGACACTTGGGTCTTTTGAATGAGCTTCACCGTCTTTCAGCACCTGCACCCAATGTGCTACATGGACACCATCATCAAATGCCTTGGGCCTCCTGTTCACACAGCAGATGGCCTGGCCTCAGAGCAGAAGTTGGTGGCCCAATCAGCAATCTGAGCAGGTCGGCAGAATCTGTGCAAACTCTGGGGAACCATGCCCTGATTTTGATTTTCTAAGCACAATGAGCCTGGGGTTGTTGATCAGTGTCTGTAGCAGAAGCCACCTCATCCGGGCTCTGGCTGAGACCCGGGGACCTAGGACAGAATCAGAGAGAGCAGGAGTGGGGGTGGGGTGCTGCCTCTGCTATTCCCAAGGACTTTTGTTACCTACAATGCAAAAGGTGTATAGGAGGCATTGGATCAGGACTGTTGGGGAACGAGAAGCAGAGAATATGAATTATCCCACAGACCTGTAGGATGTATTAGTGAAGATATCTGAGCCCTTAAGGGGCAGGAGGAACTCAGAGTACTTTCTATAAGCAATAGGGCAAAGTAATTAAAACTGAGCTCCATTTTTGAAATGGCATCTACCAGTAGCCCGAGATATATGCCAGCATCCCAAGACAATGAGATTCAGGTAGCTGTGCTAGCAGAACTGGGACTCAGTTCCGGAAGAGGCAGGTAAACTGATCTACAGGACAAGGCTATGCAGCTTGACTTATGGGAGCTGTGCCTCCTGAGCAGCCAGGCCTAAAGGGATGCAGAAGAGTGGGGAAATAAGGGGGTCGGGGCCCTAGGGGGTCCCAGGGGGCCCATGGGTACCCATTTTCCACTCTGAACTCAGTGCGGTTCACACAGGAGACACTACCTGCTGATTGGTTCAGGTACCAGTATTTCATGGTCTTCTGCAGCTTCCGATCCCTGTGGCTTGTGATCAGGATGTGGCAAAAGCTAACCAGCACAGGGTTGGTGTGATAATGGTCCACAAAGAGCATGCCAACCCACGCCTTGAAGCCTGAAACCCAGGTGAAAGCAGGTCAGGCTGGGCCACACCTCCCATCATCTCCCAGTTTGTACTTTTTATAATGCAATTGCTATTCTTTATTATTATTATTATTATTATTATTATTATTATTATTATTACTACTAATTAATTTTTGAAACAGTCTCCCTTATGTATCCCCAGCCTGGAAGTCACTGTGTAGACCAGGTTGGCCTTGAACTCACAGAGATAGATCTGTCCTGGCTAACTAGTCATTTTCCTTTGCCCTAGTGGTCTGAGTTCTTACAGTGAATCTACAGAGTCAGTGTGAAGATCTGGAAGGATTCTCGGACAGTATATTCAGCTTGCAGGGCCTGAGAGTGGTCGAGAGAAGGCAGAGAAGATGTCAGCACAGATCTTAAACAGCAGAGAGAATGATTGACCAGGCCCGGGGCTAGAAGCACTAATTTCACTTCCTCGGAATGGCTTTGTTTTTAGAGTATATTAAATCAGATACTTTCTTCACTAAATGTTCAAGTAATAACACTATTAATTCTGAGATGTGTTCTCGTCTCCAATCTATTTGGAAAGTTGGAGTCCTCCCATCCCACATCTCAATGGCCTGTGGAATGGGCAAGGTTAAAGAACCTTGAATTCCCTTCTGACCACCAGAATACACATTTGTTATGAGTGATCACATGTATACAGGAAAGAAGAGGTCTTGAAAGAGCCCTGAACCTGGGGCTCACGGATTAGGCTAGGCTGTCTGTCCAGTCAACCCTAAGGATTCTCCTGCTTCCACATCCCCAGTCCTGGGATCACAAGCAGATCACACCCTGCACATATTCTGGGGATCAAACTCAGGTCCTCAGGCTTACACACTAAGCCCTTTAATGACCGAGCCATCTCCCCAGCCCAGAACGCATGTTTCTATTACTTGGTTTTATGACCTCTACCAGAGGACAAGTTTGAAGCCTGTGAAGGTGTGAAACTCATATCCACCCAGCTTCCACAAAGGTGTGGGGCTACCTATTCCCCCAAGGAGGCCAGCAGGACTGCCACTCACCCATGTCTGCATCCTCATAGCCGCTCTGCATGATGGTCCTGTCAATGCGTGCAATCAGCCATGTGCCCAGGAGGCAGCTGATGAGCAGCCTGGAGAGGCAGGCGCCCAGGCCCAGGAGCACATTGTAGAAAAACAGGAAGTAGTTGAAGTTGTGGAATGCTCTCCTGCAAACGGAAGGAGGCAAGGGGCAGTCCCTCAGTCAGGCAAGGTGGCGACACAGCCTGCTCTGGCTTCATCCAGACCAGACATTAAACTCTGCAACACTGTTTCCTAAGCTATGATCTTCTGCTGGATCAAAGTGGAGCTGAGCACTCAGCTCCCAGTGCTGGAGGGATGTGGTGTCCCCCATGGGGGTGGGGAGCATGAGCACAGGGCAGGCTGAGTGCTACTTGCCTTCTGTGACCTCAGGATTCTTGCATGAGGCTTCCTGGAGCACAAATGCCACGGGGCTGCTGCTGGCTTAAGGGTTGCAACAATGTTTTCATTCTCCTTTGTCACTGCCTAGGAAAAGTCCCAAAGGACCACCTGACCACACGGTCCTGTCTCCGCAGGACCAAATTGCATCTCAATGTCAGAGAGCCCTCTGACAGAGGATGTTTGGGTCTTGTCACTCTGTGTCCCCAGTGTGTAAGGACACTGAAGGTGGACACCTGGGGATCTCACTGTTCTCCCAGCACATGCAGTTTGTGTCTTACTACTTATTATCTATGGTGTGCTAGCTGTCAGCCGAGGCAGTTCCTCTCCCCTCCTCCCTGCCTCTCCCTCCTCCCTGCCTCTCCTCCTTCCTGCCTCTCCCCTACTCCCTGCCTCTCCTCCTCCCTGCCTCTCCCCTCCTCCCTGCCTCTCCTCCTTCCTGCCTGACTCTCCCCTCCTCCCTGACTCTCCCCTCCTCCCTGACTCTCCCCTCCTCCCTGACTCTCCTCCTCCCTGCCTCTCCTCCTTCCTGACTCTCCCCTCCTCCCTGACTCTCCTCCTCCCTGACTCTCCTCCTTCCTGACTCTCCCCTCCTGACTCTCCCCTCCTCCCTGACTCTCCTCCTCCCTGCCTCTCCTCCCTGACTCTCCCCTCCTCCCTGACTCTCCTCCTCCCTGCCTCTCCTTCCTGACTCTCTCCTCCTCCCTGCCTCTCCTCCTTCCTGACTCTCCCCTCCTCCCTGACTCTCCCCTCCTCCCTGCCTCTCCCCTCCTCCCTGCCTCTCCCCTCCTGACTCTCCCCTCCTCCCTGACTCTCCCCTCCTCCCTGACTCTCCCCTCCTCCCTGCCTCTCCCCTCCTCCCTGACTCTCCTCTCCTCCCAGACTCTCCCCTCCTCCCTGACTCTCCCCTCCTCCCTGACTCTCCCCTCCTTCCTGACTCTCACCTCCTCCCTGCCTCTCCCCTCCTCCCTGCCTCTCCTCCTTCCTGACTCTCCCCTCCTCCCTGACTCTCCCCTCCTCCCTGACTCTCCCCTCCTCCCTGCCTCTCCCCTCCTCCCTGCCTCTCCCCTCCTCCCTGCCTCTCCCCTCCTCCCTGACTCTCCTCCTTCCTGACTCTCTCCTCCTCCCTGCCTCTCCCCTCCTCCCTGCCTCTCCCCTCCTCCCTGACTCTCCTCCTTCCTGACTCTCCCCTCCTCCCTGACTCTCCCCTCCTCCCTGACTCTCCCCTCCTTCCTGACTCTCACCTCCTCCCTGACTCTCCCCTCCTCCCTGACTCTCCCCTCCTCCCTGACTCTCCCCTCCTCCCTTACTCCCCTCCTCCCTGACTCTCCCCTCCTCCCTGACTCTCCCCTCCTCCCTGACTCTCCCCTCCTCCCTGACTCTCCTCCTCCCTGCCTCTCCCCTCCCTCCCTGACTCTCCCCTCCTCCCAGACTCTCCCTCCTCCCAGACTCTCCCTCCTCCCAGACTCTCCCTCCTCCCAGACTCTCCCCTCCTCCCTGACTCTCCCCTCCTCCCTGCCTCTCCCCTCCTCCCAGACTCTCCCCTCCTCCCAGACTCTCCCTCCTCCCTGACTCTCCCCTCCTCCCTGACTCTCCTCCTTCCTGACTCTCCTTTCCTCCCTGACTCTCCTTTCCTCCCTGACTCTCCTCTCCTCCCTGACTCTCCCCTCCTCCCTGCCTCTCCTCTCCTCCCAGACTCTCCCCTCCTCCCAGACTCTCCCTCCTCCCTGACTCTCCCCTCCTCCCTGACTCTCCTCCTTCCTGACTCTCCCCTCCTGACTCTCCCCTCCTCCCTGACTCTCCCTTCCTCCCTGACTCTCCCCTCCTCCCTGACTCTCCCTTCCTCCCTGACTCTCCCCTCCTCCCTGCCTCTCCCCTCCTGCCTCTCCCCTCCTCCCTGACTCTCCCCTCCTGCCTCTCCCCTCCTCTCTGACCCTGCCTTGCATCCCCTCCTCCTCTTTAGATCATTCAGGAGTCCATGGCCCTTACCCAGGTGCCAGCCCTCTCTGGTAATCTATGAAGCTCTCAGGTGGTGAGTAGGGCTATCTCTTTGTTGTCGGTGCTAAGGTTGCCTCAGTGAATGAATGAATGAATGAATGAATGAGGACTGCATGTACTGGGCTGTGCTGTCCATATTTTACGTTTCATCCTTAAAGAAATGCAAAATAGCTGACAAATGGGAAAGCTGAAGTTCACACATTTAGTGAGGACATACAATGTCACATGGCTCTTCCGCTACAGGAAAAGGCAACTCTGGATCCCAGGTCATGTGACCCCGGAGCCTCCCCCTGTGCACAGCACTGTAGCCACTCACAGGATTCAGAACCTTCCAGAAACTGCGCACCACTAGGTAGAAGGTGGAAGCAACAGTGGGTGCCTACATACCTCCCTCCTCCTCCTCCTCCTCCCCCTCCTCCTCCTCCTCCTCCTCCCTCACCTGTTGTGGAGAGCCAGTCCTACACACACCCCTCCTCCTCCTCCTCCTCCTCCTCCTCCTCCTCCTCCTCCTCCTCTGCCCTCACCTGTTGTGGAGAGCCAGGGGCTTCTGCTTGTCTGCCGTGCCCAGCTTGGGCTGTAGGAAGAATCTGCCAGCAATCCACACCTGCAGGATCATGAGGCCCACGACTATGGACAGGGTGAGGCTGAAACACAGGGCAGGTCCACCCTGGGGTGGTCTAGTCTACTGTTCCAGGCCCTTCTCTAATACACAGTGAGTGGGTAGAGGGAGAGAGACAGAGACAGAGAGACAGAGACACAGAGAAACATAGAGAAGACAGAAAACGAGACAGGGACAGAGAGACAGTGAGAGAGACAGGGAGACAGAGGGAGGGAGGGAGAGAGAAAGAGAAAGAAGAAACAGAAAGAGATAGAAACAGAAAGACAGAGAGACAGAGAAAGAGATAGAGGAGATAGAGATAGAGACACAGAGGATGAGAGAGAGACACACAGGAGGGAGGGAGAGACAGAGACACACAGGGTGTGAGAAAGAGACACAGAGATAGAGAGAGACACATGGAGAGGGAGGGAAGAGGAGAGAGAGAGAGAGAGAGAGAGAGAGAGAGAGAGAGAGAGCCCAGAAGAGCAGCTGCAGCACAAGCCTGAGCTTTGACCCCGCCCACGCCCATGCCTTTGGTGCACATGGGGGAGAAAAGACCCACAAAGGGGATGTGCCCTCCCCCTCCAGGGCCACATGCTGATTCTCCAGCTCCAGATCATAACCCATGGTTCCCCATTATGTCCCTTTTTGCTAAGGGTAGCAGTGGCGTGGCGTGGCAGTCTTCAGAACAACACAGCCAAGTACACACGACCCTTTCACGCTGAGAATGAAAGCAGAGAACGGGGTTGAGAGGTGGCCCGAGAGAGTGGACAGGCAAGGCACTGCAGGGCCCGGGAGGCTCTGGGCAAACATGGAGTCAAGCTGTTCAGAGCAGCAGTCCTCGAGGCTGCCACGTGCTGAAGTGACGTGGGCAGCAGTATGGCGTGGTGGCTGAAGGGAGCATGGGCTTCAGCCTGCCCTTCTCCCTGAACATGCTCCTAACTTTCCAGCACTTGTCTCTTGGTGGCATCAAGCTCCCAGAGCTGTTATGAAGAAGGGCATGGCAGGTGCTCCATCAGCCTGTCACTGTCTCCAGAGAGAGTGAGGCTCTGGGAAGGGGAGGAATTTTACCCCGGGCAACACAACACACCAGATAGCTTACCCATGGTTCCCGCTCCTTCCTTCCTGCTGTCCCGCCTCTTACTTAACCCCTACAACTCATTTCCTTGTGGGAAGATGGGATTCTATGCATCATACACGATTATGAAGGCCCCATGGAATGATGGGAGAGGAAGGCTATTGAAAACATAAGATTCCCTCCCTGTGAGGGTCATCAAAATAAGACCGTAGGCCCAGGGCTGGGTCCCCAGCATCAGTAAGAAGGCATCTACTCAGCACTTACACCCCAAGGCCCAGCCCTCGCAGCATCTCCAGACCTTGGTGGTGGAGGATGGGCAGCACCAGACTGTACATGAGCATCATACCACAGAGGCTCTGGACCACATGGATGATGAGGTAGCCTGGAGATGAAGCAGAGGGGATCACTAGGGGTCCCTCTTGGCCCATTTCCATACTCCTCCCTGCAGGCAGACCTGACCTATGTCCTCTTCCACCAGAGGCACTTGGCACATTTGCTGGCTCTGTTCCTTCTGCCTACCATGATTCCCCTATCTTCCTGATTGCCTGGCACTCTGCCAGATGCAGTTCAAAGGTCAGCTTCCCTAGAAACCCCCAGAGTCCTGAGCTAGTGCGAGGGCCATTTCCTCCCCCGTTCATTGATGCCCAGCAAAGGCAGCCAGTGAGATGAGGGCAGACAGGAGATAATGTATGGTGTTTCTCCACCATTCTCCAGATCCCTCAAAGTTAGAAGCTATGGCTGCCTCTTCAGCCTTTCCATGTCTCTCCTCACAGTTGGGGCTCTGCAGGTGCCCAGGAAACATGTGCTGGGCTCCCTGGGTCCTGGGGTGGCACTTACCCCAGAGGATGTAGGCTATTTGCCAGCCAGAGTACCTTGCAATGGCCACCTGAGAGTTAGAAGAAAAACAGGGGCCTCAGTAGGATGAGAGCTTCCTTCCCTCAAAGCCTTGTACCCAGGACCCCATATCTGATCTGAGGGTCACCCATAAACCAAAGCAAGTTCTTCACATGGCTGCATCTCAGGATGGAGGCTTTGGCGTCTCTGGGGTCCTGTCAGGTGTGGCTCAGGTCCCCTACAGACTCACCACACTAGCTGCTGAGGAGGGACTCTGGAACTTCTGAGGAAGGAAGTCCTTGTCTCCAGCCCACAGCCTCTTCATGTGCTTTCTGTGGAAGAGGAAAAGTAGGTGACGTCCATGATCATGGGCTTTCGGTAGCGTCAGAGCTCAATGGAAAGGCCCGTGGAGGCCTATGGCAGTGGGCGTCAACTGTAGCTCCTGGCAAAGTGTTGATTTCTCTTCAACACCCCCAAGGTTACAACAGTTCATAAAAATAAGACATACTGGCCAAGTCATAGCAGCAACTGAATCTGATAGATGAGATTGTATGGTTTTTTTTTTTTCATTCTGCTTTCTATACTTATTCTGTTATTGTGAATACATATTGCTTAATAATATTTTTTAAACAGTTAACACCAGAAAGTCAATTTTGTTGATAGCTTAACCTTATAGCAACCTAAAGAAAAATCAAGGATGGGCTAGATGGCTCAGCAGGTAAAAGTGCTTCCTGCAGAGCCTAGTACCAGAGTTCAACCCCAGGACCCACATGGGAGAGCCAACTCCCACAAGCTGTCCTCTGACCTCCACACATGCAATGGCACATGCACTCACACACACACATCAGACACACACCCACGCATACAATAATAATACATTTTTTTGTTGTATGTAGGGTTTTTGTTTGTTTTGAGACAGGGTTTCTACATAGCCCTAACTGTACTGTAACTCACTATGTGGACTAGAGTAGTCTAGAAATCACAGAGATCTGCTTAACTCTGCCTCCTGAGTCCTGGGATTAAAGGCGTGTGCCACCATGCCCAGCCCAATAATATATTTTTAAACAGAAATAATTTAAAGGGGCAACAACCCCTTATAGAATCTCGCCCCTACCACTCCATGTCCCGCATCCCTGTTCAGTTCCTGGCCTATATGTGAAGGCTGGGTTGGCAGTGTTCTGTTCCTAGGCACACTCCCATTTGTGGGATTCTTTCTTTCTTTTTCTGTCCTTCTTTCCTTCCTTCCTTCCTTCCTTCCTTCTTTCCTTCCTTCCTTCCTTCTTTCCTTCCTTCCTTCCTTCCTTTTTTCACTTTGTACTCAATCTCCAGTATTTTTCCTGGCTGAGTTTTACTTTTCATGATCACTAAATTAGAAATTCTTAAAATGACAGGAAAAAATGTAGCTCTTGACCCCCACTCCCAGGGAACTGAGCAGATTCTCTCCCACAGCCTTCCAGCCCTTACCCATCCCTTAGTCTCAGCCACCAGCATCTGAGGCACTCTCTCCCTGGAAACCCACTGCCATGCCAGCCAGGGAATCAGCCTCACAGCAGACCCAGTTTTCCTCCCTCCTGTGGATGCTGTCAGCCCTCTGTCCTTCTGTCCATCCCCATTCCTTCATGTCAGTCCCAATACTCAGAAACAAGTTTCTACTTGAAACCCTTAGTGGTCACACCTGGAAGGGACTCAGAAGCACTCCCTAACATGTAAGCCACGGCCATCACACTCTCCTAAGATCCAGAGAGGATGCAGAAACCAAGGAAGGGAAACCCACCTGACAAAGACAAGACCAGATATTAACACAGAATTACCATTATCTCAAACCCAGATGCCTGGATGCCAGCATAAACACACAACCAATAACTGTTGGGGAATATTATTAGACCTGATTGTCTAATAAAGAGCTGAATAGTCAATAGCAAGGCAGGAGAAAGAATAGGTGGGGCCGACAGGCAGAGAGAAGAAATAGAAGGAGGAATCTGGGAGAAGAAATATCAAGGAATGAGAGAGGAAGGAGGAGGACCTCAGGGGCCAGTCACTCAGCTACACAGCCAGCAACTGAGTAAGAAGGAAAGAAAAGGTATACAGGAATAGAGAAAGATAAAAGCCCCAAGGCAAAAGATAGATGTGGTAATTTAAAGTTATAAAAAACTGGCAAGAAATAAGCCAAGCTAAAGCCAGGCATTTATAAGTAAGAATAAGCCTCCATGTGGGATTTATTTGGGAGCTGGGTGGTGGGCCTCCCAAAGAGTAAAAGAAAATCCAACAACAAAATCCAACAACAAGTAACAGCCAGGACAGCATGTCTCCACTAGAGCCAGCAGCCCTCCTATGGTAGCCCTGAGAGATCCAATGTAGTTGAAGCACCAGACAAGGACTTCAAAGTGTCTATTATAAACATGATCAAGGACTTTAAGGAGAATATGAATAAATCCATTAATGAAATTCATGAAAAACCAAACAAATAGTGGAATGAAATGAAAGAAACGGTTTAAGACATGAAAGTGAAGACAGAATCAATAAAGAAAACCCAAACTGATAGAAAACTGGAAATAAAAAAATGTAGGAACTCAAACAGGAACCTCAGAGGCAAGCTTCTCCGAAAGAATACAAGAGATGGGAGAGAGACTCTCAGGCACTGAACACAAAATAGAAAAAATTGATACCTTGGGTCAAAGAAAAATGTTAAATCTAAAAAATCCCAGGCACAAAACATCCAGGAAATCTGGGACACGATGAAAAGATCAAATCTACAAATAATAGGAACAGAGGAAGAAGAAACCCATGCCAAAGTCATAGAGAATATTTTCAACAAAAATTCATAAAAGAAAATTTCCCTTATCTAAATAAAAGTGCCTATCAAGATACAAGAAGTATACAGAGACAGAGACAGAGACACCCAGAGAGACACAGAGAGTGAGCATGAGCATGTGCCCTCTTCCTACATTGCTGTTCTTGAGGTAGATGCTCCCAGGCCTCTTGACCCGACTCTGATGATTCCTTGAGCTGAAAGTACCTGCTGAGAGCCTGGTGTTATCAGCCCTTAACAGTGGAACAGATCTGACACACAACAATGAGAATGCACAAGAAACATGCAGGTCTCTGGGTATCAGGAGGACCTGCTCCTCTGCTCCAGTGCTCGGACACGTCATTTAATCTTATTGAGTCTCAGCTTCATCAACTGTAAACGTTGAGAGGAAAATACTCAGCTCCCAAGGTTGGGGTGAAGTTGGGATGAGGACTCTAAGTATAATGGTAGATCGTTGTAGATGTCCAGCCTGATAAACTTATATTCTTCCCAACAAAAGGTGCATTGGACCATCCCTGGCCCTTGTATTCACTCCCTAGTATCACACTGAGCCATGCAGGTACTGGTCGGGAATTCTGGGTAAAGAATGTCATGTATACTTTTGGCTGAAGTCACACAGATGACTCCTGGAATTTTCTTACCTGTAACAGGCCAAAATGTGGAAGAGGTAGCTGATGCACGTGAGGGAGGCAGGGAAGACAGTCACCACCCAGGCTCCTGAAATATGAAGGGTAACATGAGAGGGCTTGGAAAACACACCTGCAGTGTGCAGAGAGCAGATCCTCATCAGAAAGGTGTAGGCAAACCCATTACACTCTCCTTCACTTCGTTCTCTGTGGGCGAGCCTGTGCTTGGTTTAGCCACACATCCCCAGGATAGTTGATTGCCTGCGTGGTCTTCTGAAACCTTTGATACTAATATATTCCAACTACATTCAACTAAGGTTGGGAGAAGTATGTGTTGTTCTCCTATCAACAGTAGGCCCTATCCAGGAAAACGCAGTATAGCTGACTTCTAACTGCAACTTTTGGGGAGTGGATAGGGTGGGAGTACACTGGTCACAAGTATAGCTGGGATCAACAGGTTGTAGCATCCACCTTCCATCAGGTTTTGTTATTTAGGCTCTGTTTCGGTTACTTTTTTGGCTGCTGTAACAAAATACCCTGGCAAATGCTGTTTAAGGAAGGGAGGGTTTTTCCTGGTCCACAGTTCTAAGGGACAGTCAGGGTGGGGAAGTTACAGTAGCGGGAGCTTGAGGCAGCTGGCTTTTGCAGCCAGGAAGCAGAGGGGGAGAGTGGCCCCTGAGGGCACCAGGCACATACAGTACACATGTACCTAAAGTAATAATGAATCAATCTTTTTCTTAAAAAAAAAAAATGGGTACTACTAAAATGTAAGTATAATGTGCTCTTTGAGTGTGGAGCTCAAGGGCTCACCGTACTGAACCTAAATCTGCATTAAAGATTCATTCACAGGCCACAGTAAAACAGGGCAATATGGAAGGATCGGCTGTTGCCTGAGTGTTCACTTCTAAGGTGACTTTCTGTGACCCCAGAGCTATAAGAAAGTAATTCACACCGAAGATGGCCCCTTCTGGCTTTGATGGTCTCCCAGCTCATTAGTCTTAATGGGAAGAAAATCACTTGCAACAGGTGTCTCATGACTTAAGGGAGTGTGGTGTTGGAATGAGAAAGTCCCTATAGGGTCAGAAGTTAGAAGACTTGGGTCCCCAGTTGGTGGCGCTGTTCGGGAAAGGTTAGGAGAAGAGCCCTTGTTGGAGGCGGGTCCCTGAAGGCCAACTTTTTTAAAGGCTCCTGTTTGTGATTCAAGATGGGAACTCTCAACTTCTCGGTTCTGCTCCGGCTGCCATTCCTGCTTGATGCCTTCCCGCCACAATGGACTCTTACCTTCTAGAACCATAAGCCCAATGAAGCCCCCTACTAGTTGCCTTGGTCATGGTGTTTTATCACTTTGATAGAAAAGGAACTAACACAGGGATATTTGGTGGGTTAGGATCATAAAACATCAGCACCATAAAATCTTTTGGAAACCATTATACTGGCTGTCTGTCTAAGACCTATTTTACTGATGAGACCAAGCTGCATGTGTGCATGTGTGAGTGAGCAAGCGAGCAGGAATTGGTTGCATGGACATGTGCATATGTAGGGGAGGGCAGAGATCAACCATGAGGATTGCTCCTCGGGAATCACCCACATTGGTTTTATTGTTACTGTCTGAGGCAGGATCTCTCACGGGGACCCAGGGCTTGGGCTGGCTGACCAGCAAGCCCCAGAGATCTCCCTGTCTCCATGTCCCAAGGCCTAGCACATTCCATCATATCCATTTTTTGTGTGGGAACTCTGATTGTCCTGCTTGTGCAGTAAGCACACTGCTCACTGTGGTGGCTGGAAAAAGAATGGCCCCCATAGGCTCCTAGGTTTGAATGCTTAGTCATCAGGGACTGGCACTACTTGGGAGGGATTAGGAGTTGTGACCTTGGAGTAGACAAGGCCTTGTTGGAGGAAGTGTGTCACTGTGGAGGTGGGCTTTGAGGCTTCAAAAGCCCAACCCAGGCCCAGTAGCTCTCTCTTCCTGCTGCCTGTGGATCCAGATGTAGAACTTTCAGCTACTTCTCTGTGAGAATATGGAAGAGACAGATAGAAACACAGGATAGCCTGGGGGGGTCTGGGTCAAAACCATTCCCAGGCCCTGGACTGTTTCAATGGAGAAAGGGAGCGGAACACAGAACGCACTTGCCTCACTCTGTTTCCTGACAGTAATGTGACCCACTGCCTCAAGCTCCTGCCCTTGGATTTCCGTGTGGGACAGACTGTGCCTTGAAGTGTGAGCCAGAATAAATATCTCCCTTAGGTGGCTTTTGTAAGTGTTGTTTATCACCACAATGGGAAAGGGAACTAAAACAACTACTTAAAATGAGAAATGTCTAAGGCGGTGGTTCCCTGACTTCCTAACGCTGCGGCCCTTTACTATGGTTTCTCATGTTGGTGACCCCCAACCATAAAAGTATTTTCATTGCTACTTCATAACTGTAAGTTTGCTACTGTTAGGAGTCATAATGTAAATCTCTGTGTTTTCCAATGGTCTTATGAAAGGGTTGTTCAACTCCCAAGGGTCATGACCCACAGGTTGAAAACCTGTTTTGTGGACACATTCAGTTCAACCCCAAATGTGTTTTAACAAAATGGACTGTCCTGGGCTCTCTGTCCTAGTGGATCCAGGAAGGCACAGGTTAACTCGTAACACAAAAGAAATCCAGGCACCCTGGTCAGGCAATTTCAATGCTATATAGATGATGGGGAGTGGATGGCTTTACCTTTAGAGACACTGATCAGTTCTTTCACCTGTAGGATGACGGGGGTCAAGGTCCCCGTCTCATTCATGTGGGTGAGGTAGCTCTGCAGCCTGTCTTCAAATATATCCAGCTCATCTCTCACAAGTAGAAACACACAGAACTCCATGACGATGAACTGGCAATGCAGATGAACAGGCATCAAGGTCTCCCAAGACCAGCTCAGTGTGGGAACAGATTTTTTTTTGGGGGGTGGGGGGCTTGAGGCCAGCCTCTTGCAAGCAGCCAGAACTCTTGAAAGTGACCATGCACAAAGCTTGTCTTTCACACATAATGACACAAAGAACACTAGAGATAATGGAATCCCACAATGGAGGGGTGACCCTAGGGGCAAGACCAGCCCCATCTCCATGGCTCCCTTCACTAATGTAAACAGGAGAGGGTAGTCCACATGACAGCAATGCTTGCCCACTGTCCTGTCTGCCCACCACCACACTGTTGCTTCTCTGGTTCCCGGCACCTTCTTTCTCCACCAAGAAAACCATGCTTGTTTTTCAGAGTGGAGTGCAAGCTGGGTGGTGGCGCATGCCTTAAATCCCAGCACTCGGGAGGCAGAGGCAGGCAGATCTCTGGGAGTTTGAGGCCGGCCTGGGCTATCTACAGAGTGAGTTCCAGAACAACTAGGACTGTTACACAGAGAATCCCTGTCTCAAACCAAAGAAACGGAAAAGGAAAAAGAGAAGGGCGTGGAGTGCAAACACCACTGTCGGCAGGCACTTTCTTAGTCCAGAATAACTCACTGAACTCCAGAACCTTTCCTTTCCACCAAGTCCTTTCTCTCCTTCCATGTCTTACTCCTTCTCTTGGACCCACAGCTTCTCCTGGACTGGGACTATGCTGACTCATCGCTCTGCCCTCTCCTAGCTCTGAACACAGTGCTTACTATACAGTAGATGCTCAATTAATTCTTCAGACACACCATACCACCAAGCCAAGTGAGTTATTCAACGCTGCAGAGAGCTCCACTTGTCCTTTTAAATCCCTCCTCTGGGGAGTGGGGAGATGGCTCAGAGGATGAGGGCCTTGCAGAGCTAGCATGAAGGATCTGAATTTGGTCCCCAGCACCCCCATAAAAAGTCCAGCATGGTGGATGTGCTTGTAACCCCAGAGCTGGGGAGGCAGAGAAAGGCAGATCCCAGGAGTTCAGTGAAACTCCCCTGCCCCAGCCTAATCAGTGATCTTCAGCTCCCAATGCAGATCTTGTCTCAAAAAAACAAGGTTGGCCCCGGTGGTGGTGGCACATGCCTGTAATACCAGCACTCGGGAGGTGGATCTCTGTGAGTTCAAGGCCAGCCTGGTCTACAAAGCTAGTCCAGGACAGGCTCCAAAGCTACAGAGGAACGCTGTCTCAAAACAAAAAACAAAAACAAAACCCCACAAGTTGGGGGTGGGGGTGTTGGGAGATGGCTCAGGAGATAAAGCACTTGTAATAAAATGATGAGGATCAGTGTTCAGATCCCCAGCATTCATATAAAAGCCTGGTGGGCATGGCAGATGCCTGTAATCACATAGCTAGGGAGTAGAGCCAGAGGATTCCCCACAATGAACTTGCTAGCTAGAGTATCACAGTTGCCAAACTCTGGGTTTAGGAAAAGACCCTGCCTAATGAAATAAATGAAGATAATTCAGAAAGACACCTGATTCAACCTCTGGCCTCCATATGCACACACACACACACACACACACATATTTATACATACAAGTACAGTAAATTAATTAATTTTAAAAAGTCTTTTAGCCTTCTGGACTAATTTCCCAGCCTCCCTACATCAGGTATGGCCACATAACCCCATTTGGACAGTGGAGGAGAAGCAGAAGAGACAGGTGGTTCTTCTACAACCTTGTTCAGGAAAACCTTCGGCAAGCATCTTGCTATTTTTCCTCCATGCTGCTGACTAGGTGGCCTTGAGGCCCTAGGTATGGGGCAGCACATGATAGAAGATTTGGGGTGCCTTAATGATTGCAAGGAAGAGAGCTGCCTCCCCTACCTGCACATGCCCTCAGCATTGGGGTTGGGGGTGGGGAGGGCAAACATGAATAGTGACAAGTCACTGGCATTTGAAAGGTATGCTTTGAATGTGATTGAACCCATAGCTCATAGGGTGTGGCACTATTAGGAGGTGTGACCTTGGTGGAGTAGGTGTGGCTTTGTTGGAGGAAGTGTGACCCTGTTGGAAGAAGTCTGTCTGAATTCACTGCCTGTTGCCTGCAGATCAAGATGCAGAACTCTCAGCTCCTTCTCCAGCACCATGTCTGTCTGCATGCTGCCATGTCCCACCATGATGATAATGGACTAAACCTCTGAACTGTAAGCCAATCCCAATTAAATGTTTTCCTTTATAAGAGTTGCCATGGTCATGGTGTCCTACAGCAATAGGAATCCTAACTAAGATAAAAGGCATCAGAACTTCGGTATAACCTAATTAATGCATTCCCTTAAAACTTTAATCACAAATTTACTCTAAAGAAACACCATCCCCCTGCCTTTAAAATGAGCAAAAATAACTAGGCTTTACTGTCTGAATTCTGCATATTACAGCTGCCTTTGATTCAGCCATTTGACTTCCAGCAACTTAGACCATGACCAGTGTTTTGATTTTATATCTGATAAAATACTGAAAGGAGAATTATATCAACATTGAAAACATTTTCTTGAGAAAAGAAAAGCAAATGAAAGATATTTCAGTTTTGATCCATACCATAAACCAATTCTACTTGTCCATGTTCATCTTTAATTTACTGAAATTATTTTTGTGAGAATTAATTACCTGCTGGGCAGTGGTAGTGCATGACTTTAATCTCAGCACTCAGGAGGCAGAGGCAGGCAGATCTCTGAGTTTGAGGCCGGCCTGGTCTACAGAACGAGTTCCAGGACAGCCAGGGCTACATAGAGAAACCCTGTCTCAGAGGAAAAAACAAAAACAAAACAAAGAGAAAGAGAACCAATTACTTTATATTTAAATGACTTAATTCTTCACAGTATAACTTACTATCTATAATTGTACATTTTCTTTAGAGATCATTTCTATCAACTTTCCTGGGTCAATTGTGCATATCAAATGATATTGACCATTTTTTTCCTTATCAACTGTTAGTCAATGCTAAATTTTTTAGTAATACTTTTTTTTATTTTAATGATTTATTTTAACTTTCTGTACATTGGTGTTTTGCCTGCACGTGTGTCTGTGTGAAGGTGTTGGATTCTTTGGAACTGGAGCTACAGACAGAGGTGGGCTGCCATGTGGGTGCTGGGAATTGAACCCGAGTCCTCTGGAAGGGCAGCCAGTGCTCTTAACACTGAACCATCTCCAGCCCCATAAATGCTAAATTTTATCCTATGGATTTTTTTTTAGACATAGTCTCACTAAGAAGCCCTAGTTAGCCTGGAACCATATAGAATAGTTAGCTTTGAACTAAGAGATCCACCTGTCTCTGTCTCCCATGTGCTGGGATTAAAGGCGCAAGTCACTACCAGTTTTATTTGTCCCGGATAACTGTCCTGTGACTGTCTGAGTGAAGGGTCCTTGCAGGTAAAATGGTAGATTGAAAGCACTGTACTTCCTCAACTCACCACATTCTACTGTGACCCAAACTTCAGGTGGAGGCTGCTTGTCCCAAAGACTGGGTGACTGCAGCCCGGATACTTTTCTGTTTACAAAACAGGAAAGGATTTCCCTGGAGCTACTTACAAGGTACAGGCAGATGAATGCCAGCACAAGGGTCCCAATCATCCTGCTGGGGAACTGGAAGCAGGGGTCCCACTCATACACCCTGGCTTGAAACCAAGACTTCTCTCTTTCTCTGTGAATGAATGGACACCAGAAAAGGAACTCTGGGAGTTTCTACCACTTCCCACCTTCCCTCGTCCTTAAGGACAAAAAAAAATGGAGGGATTTTTTTTGGGGGGGGACCACAGAAACCCCAACTTCTCTTGCAGCTCGAGTCTCTGAATAGGTTCTGGTCACCCTGAGTATGACATGGGACCTTGGGAGACTTCTCAGGCCCTTTTGCTCTGTCTTATTTTCTTCTGCCCTGGGAAATGCAGACTAGTGGCTGGTCCAGGCTGGCGCTTCAGCAGCCATGCTGGACCATGAGACAGCCCTGAGGAGGAAAGGTCCACACTAAGATGCTGGAACAGAAACACAGGCGGCTTGTGGGCCGACATCATGGGCGGTGTGGGGCCACTATGGACTGCTCACCTCCGGAGTTCTTATATATGCGAAAATAATACATCCAGGTTTTGTTAATGCCAGTATTATTTCAAATATTTTGATACAGGTCTCCAAAGCTAATTCTCATCACAGTAGGAACTTGGATGCTGTGTGACCTGGGACAAGATACATCCCATCTCTGGGATCTCCCCAGTATGAAGGTGGCTGATGCACAGGTGGGCTGGAGGACTATCTCAGAAGCTCTAGTGGGAAGCTGATTACCCCTACCTACCCTGGACCTTACTTGTTAAGTGAGCTGTCACTACTCCCCGTCCCAAGAAGTGAGACAAGAAGCATGCTCAGGCTCACCAATCTCTGTAGGCCAATCGTCTAGACACAGTAATTATTTTTTCAGCTGGAATTTGATCCAATGGAATATACTCAAATGACTTACTTTTAAAAATGGAAAGTGAAATGTCTCTTTCCTCTTGGAGACTGTAGTGCAGAGGAACCTACCCAGAGTGAAGCCCGGACAGTAAAGAGCACAGTTAGGGCTGGGCAGTGGTGGTGCACACCTTTAATCCCAGCACTCGGGAACCAGGCAGATCTCTGTGAGTACGAGGCCAGCCTGGGCTACAGAGTTCCAGGTTAGGTTTCAAAGAAACTCTGTCTTGAAAAGCCAAAAAAAAAAAAAAAAAAAAAAAAAGCACATTTGGGAGCTCTAAGAAGAACTGGTTCTGAGGTTGTCTCTTAAGCCCCCAGGTCCAGTTGGCCTGATGGATTTCCCCTCCCCCTTTTGGGGAGGGGGGTTCAAGACAGGGTTCTCTGTGTAGCTTTGCACCTTTTGCTGGAACTCACTTGGTAGCCCAGGCTGGCCTCAAACTGGATTCCCTTTTTTGAGTCCTAGGCCCTGTTTTCCTCCCTGATTTTGTCTGCTTTGGATTGGTTCCTCTCCACAGTCCCAGGGTGTGTGGGGGGTGGTGGTGGGGGAGCTGGCTTGAACCCAAGGGTGAAGGGGCAGAGGAGAGCTTACTGCGGGCGAGGCTTTCTCAGGAGCCGCTTCACATGCTCTGCCTGGTGGGCCTCCAACACTGACTTCTCTTCCTGCGAGGACGAGGATGGAGGGGATGTGCTGGCTCACAGATACTTGCTAGGGTTTGGTCTCTTAAGGGGTCATCGCCACGGAGGCCGGGATTTAGGTTCAAGCTTTGCTATCCCACCTCCCGTCATCCCTCGGGGCAGGTTTCAACTTTGTCAGGCTCCAGCTTTCCCTGGTAGGTCAGAGGTCTGGCCCTTCTCAACTCTCCTAGGCCAGGCTGGGCCAGCCACTGCTCTGTCTCCCTCACCTGAGGGGCTGTGCAGGAGAAGCAGAAACAGAGCCCCCCTCCCCGTCTTGAGAACTCACTGCCTGTGGCTCCAGGCCCAGGCGGGTTGGCAGAGCCTTAAGGAACATGTGCAGGAAGCGGCCAAGCAGGAAACCCAGGCACAGCAGTGAGGGCCAGTAGAAAATGAGGGTCTCGAACCTTCCTAGAAACTGCAACAGAAACAGAGGTGGCATGGGAGATTAGCAGGCTGTAATGAGGTAAGGCTGGGGCTACACCTATGAAGACATGGTCAGGACTGTCTGTCCAGAGGCTCCCACCAGGATCCACCTTCCCTGAACAACTAAAGCAGTAACCAATCCTTGTTCTACATGGCCAGCCAATCCTGCTCCCCCCCACACACACACATGTCAGCCAATCACTGCCCCCCCACACACACATGGTCAGTCAATCCCTGCTCCCCACCCCACAAACATATGGTCAGTCAATCCCTGCTCCCCCCCCACACACATGTCAGCCAATCCCTGCTCCCCCCCACACACACACATGGTCAGTCAATCCCTGCTCCCCCACACACACACACATGGTCAGCCAATCCCTGCTCCCCCCCCACACACACACATGGTCAGCCAATCCCTGCTCCCCCACACACACACATGGTCAGTCAATCCCTGTTCCCCCCATCACACACACATGTCAGCCAATCCCTGCTCCCCCCGACACACACACACATGGTCAGTCAATCCCTGCTCCCCCACACACACACACATGGTCAGCCAATCCCTGCTCCCCCCCCCACACACACATGGTCAGCCAATCCCTGCTCCCCCACACACACACATGGTCAGTCAATCCCTGTTCCCCCCATCACACACACATGTCAGCCAATCCCTGCTCCCCCCCCCCCACACACACATGGTCAGTCAATCCCTGTTCCCCCCCCACCCTCCCCACCCCCGCGCACACACACACATGTCAGCCAATCCCTGCTCTCCCCCCCCCCCCGCCACACACACACATGTCAGCCAATCCCTGTTCCCCCCACACACACACACATGGTCAGCCAATCCCTGCTCCCCCCCACACACACACATGGTCAGCCAATCCCTGCTCCCCCCCACACACACACACATGGTCAGCCAATCCCTGCTCCCCCCCCCACACATGGTCAGCCAATCCCTGCTCTTCCCCCCCCACACACATGTCAGCCAATCCCTGTTCCCCCCCCACACACACACACATGTCAGCCAATCCCTGCTCTCCCCCCACACACACACACATGTCAGCCAATCCCTGCTCCCCCACCACACACACACACACATGGTCAGTCAATCCCTGCTCCCCCCCACACACATGGTCAGCCAATCCCTGCTCCCCCACACACACACATGGTCAGCCAATCCCTGCTCCCCCCCCCACACACACACATGGTCAGCCAATCACTGCTCCCCCCCACACACACACACACATGTCAGCCAATCCCTGCTCCCCCCCCCACACACACACATGGTCAGCCAATCCCTGCTCCCCCCACACACACATGGTCAGCCAATCCCTGCTCCCCCCCCACACACATGGTCAGTCAATCCCTGCTCCCCCCCCCACACACATGGTCAGCCAATCCCTGCTCCCCCCCACCACACACACACATGGTCAGCCAATCCCTGCTCCCCCACACACACATGGTTAGCCAATCCCTGCTCCACACACACACACACACACACACATGGTCAGTCAATCCCTGCTCCCCCCACACACACATGGTCAGTCAATCCCTGCTCCCCCCCCACACACACACACATGGTCAGCCAATCCCTGCTCCCACTACATGGTCAGAAGAAAAATGGATTTGAGTCCAGCAACCCCAGATAGAAAACTTTGAGCCTTTTTAGCTAATGAAAAAGCAGCTTGTTTTGTTTTAATCTAAGAAAGTAAATGTCCCTTTTGGGAAATGGAGACTGGAATACAGGGGTGAGGAGGTAGACGGAAGGAAGAAAGGGGGTAGGGGAAGGGAGAAATAGAGATGAAAGAAGGGAGGGGAGGCAGTGGGGATCGAAAGGGAAGAGGGGGGGTGGAGAGCAACAGGTTTCTCAGGGGACTGTTTTCAACCTTTTTTAAATGCCTTTTTTAAAAAAAAACAAAAACCTGCTTTCAAACGCTAGTGGCACTCAGCTTTCACCATGTACTGGTTGCTTTTATGTTTTGTCACATTCTGGGGGCCTCGTCCCCCCAGGGAACTGGGGTTTGGTGCTGTGATGGATGTAAGGGTACAGGATGCAGCGGCCCTGAGATGGAGGTGTCAGTTTCCTCCTTCTCCAGTCCACACTGGCTTGCCGTGACCGCGGCCACACTTTCCTGTTTCTTCCCCGTGTCTGTACGGCCCTCCATGGACATTGGAACTTCGCACATGGCAGTTGGGCATCAAAGTCTGAATTAGAAGATCCTACCCTCTCCCTAAGCAGCCCTAAACACTTGGACCTTCAAGCACACCTCTGGGAGACTGAGAGGTCAAGAAGGGGCTGAAGGAAGGCTGTGACCCAGATCCAGGCCCTGCAGTCAGTGGTAAAGAAGAATCCCTGGGCAGAGGTTTGCCAGGTGTGCCCAGGCCGGAGTAGAGAAGTGGAGGGAATGCCCAGCTGATCTGTCTCACTTTTCTAATAGGCTCTGCCTCACGTCTCTTTATCACAAGCATCCAATAGGCCACTGTTGAATCCTGGGAAGGGTGTAAGGCCTGGGTCTGACTCCTCCAGACCTTCCCGGGGGCCCTTCTAAGTGCAGTGTGACACCTGAAAGACCATGAACAGGAAGGGCAGACAGGGGACAAGCCACTTGCTGATGGTATAAGCCTTTACTCTGGGGAAACCTGCAGAGAGAAGGCTTGATCAGGGCCCACTGTCTGCCTGCAAGCTGGCATAGTTAGGGCAGAAAGGGCAGGATGGAGGAAGGAGGTTAAAAAGCATCTGGCTTTGGCCCCAAGTTGGCCATTGCTAGGGGTAACCAGTGAGTGGTCAGTTAAAGAGCGTTCACAGATGACAAGCACCTTTCCTGGCTGGCCATTACTGGGGTCCACAGGACAGGGAAGGTAAAACACTCTAGAGAAATACCTTCAAGTACTGCTAGAAACCAAATTATAGCAACACCCAGAATTGACACAGTGTAACCAAACGGAGCTTTTGCAGAACAGGGTGAACCTGGCTAATAGGATCCTCCTCAGTTTGCTCCTTTTCTGGGTTGGGAGAACCAGCCTGCAACTTTCACTGACTCTGGGAAGGGCAATGGTGGTCTTGCTGGAAAACTTCCCTGTCTGATTATTTGATGTTATAGCAAGAGAAGCTGGGACCAAGTGGGGTGGAGAGGGGCCTTGACCTTGGCTGGTCCCCGCCTCAGCTCCCAGCTCTGCTGACTCCTGTGACTTACTCGGCAAAGTTGGCATAGACTCTTCACCTCTGAAGTAGGTGTGATGAGCTGCCTTGAGGACCACATGAGACAATGTCTGCCAGTGATGGGGGTGGGGGGGGGGCAGTGAATGAAAGGCACTACACAAACAGAAGCCAGGTGAGCAATGCCCACTCCCCTCCCCCACAGGTGGGGAAACTGATACCCAGGGAAGGCTTGTCTGAGCTCACAGAGCTGGGTGGCCCTGAGGTGGTGACTGAACATTCTGAGTGAGGTCAGCAGGGACTTACCTGCCCATGGGGACACTGTGAGATCTGAAGAATGGTAAGCACAAACCTGCAGGACAGAAGCAGGTTAGGGTGGGCTTCCATGCCAGCACAACCCAGAGCAGCCTGGTGAACACAGCCCACATCCTGCCTGCTACCCCTAGAGAGGACCATATCTGTCCCTTCCTGACTGGGCACCTGCTTGTGCCTAGCTGAGCAGTGCATTTGCTGGGCCTGCCCTAATGGAGGACACATCTTGAAGTCCTTGTGGACCAAGGAGGAAGGCAGGAAATGTTCCTCCTCTCTCTCTCTCTCTCTCTCTCTCTCTCTCTCTCTCTCTCTCTCTAGCATTCAAGGAGGTGGAAGTTCAGGGCCAGCAAGGGATTAACCCAAGCCACTTACAGACACATGGAGCCAGGGCAAGGTCTCAGGTCCCCTGGCTGTGACTAAGGCTCTTGCTGAATGGAGGATTAGGTGGGTGGGTTGGGGAAGGGGAGCAAGGGATGAGTCTCAGAGACTTAGGAGTGAGACTGTTCCAAGGCAGGTCACTCAGTTGACAGAAGCTCCCTGGTGCCAGCCCTGCGTAAGTATGTAATTCTGAAGTCATATTCACCATGAGCCAAGCATCGACCCGGGTGGGAGAAAGGTGCTCTACCAAGGGAAAGGAACACAGAGGCCCAGGGACCAGAGTACAGAGTCCATGAGGCTCTTTCCTGCTCTCTCCCTGGCTTGCTGTGGAACATAAAGAATGATTGGTGAGTGACTAAGTGGAGAGGTAATGGACTATAGGAAATTGTGTGACTGAAGGTGTGTGCTGGACATCCTTAGGGCCTGGAGAAGGAGGAAGAAGAGGCCAAGCCAGGATGGCCCCGAATGTCAAGCAGAGACACAAGAACTTTCTCTAGGAGAAGCCCTGGACATGGGCTCCACTACCTCTATGAGGGCCACTGTCAGTTTCCTTAATTCCTGGCATCTACGAGTATTCTAATCACGAACATCCTCCTAGGATGCACACAGGGTCCTGGACAGACCTTCGGAAGCCTCGGAAGTACCCCAAGAAGGAGCAACAGTGGGGTATTGGGCAAGTCACCTCTGTCCATTCCAGGCCTTGCTGTTCTCCACACAGAATCCCAGGCCATCTCTATCCCCCTGCCTAGATTTCAGCCATGGCCAAAATGGCCAGAAGAAGGCCAGCAGAGTCATCTTACCAGGTCAGGGAGTAGCTGAAGCCCAGAATGGAGCTGACCAGCCGGAACTCTGAGGACAGGCAGGCAAAGAAGGGGAAGTAAGACAGGCCGACTTCCATGCCGCCCAGGAGAAGCACAAAGGCTGGAAGAAATGAGACCGAGCGTTGTGATGTTCCGTTCTGAGCTAGGTTGGGGCCTCAGGACCTAAGAGCCAACTGGAAGAGCCCTAGGCCATGGCAGAGGAATGCAGCAGTATCCTTCATTCAGCCACAGCCTCTTCCTGCTCCCCTCCCCATGGTTGGTGCCAGCTGAGCATGGAGATGAACACCGGAGTCGTTACATGTGAGTAGCTCACAGTATTGCAGGCAGAGACAAGCCAGCCAGCAAACCGAAACATCTGTGAGGACAGCACCCAGGTGTATCATGGGGGCCCAGACAGACGTGTTGTGTGTACTGGATGGCACTTGAGGGAAGGTGGTGGTCACACTGGCCCACCTACTGTGCACACTAGAGAGCACTCTCTATGGAAGTGATGGTCACATTGGCCCCGCCGCTGGCTAGCTCTGAGATGGACTGACAGCATCTAGGAAAGGCCTAGTCATCCAAGATGACCCTTACTATGTGTCAGCTTTGAGATGCTCCTGGGCCAGGCACTGCATGGCAGAAAGGACCAGGGTTCTTGCTTTGACAGTGGGGAAGACTGGCAGGAGAGCAGTCTGAAATGAGCTGCAACAGAGGCACATTCATCCTGCCACAGGGACACAGACAAGGAAGCCAGTGATACCCCATCCCCGGGAGGCAAAGAATGGAGCAGCCTTCCTGGAGGTGTTGACTGTACTCCATCAGTGCAAAGAGGAGTTTGTAAAAATGGAGAGAAGGGTCTGGAATTGTACGAGAGCTCACCAAATCTGTAGGTCAGAGTAGCTCCTTTAAATAAAGCATGGAACCTGGGGAGAGAGGCCTCGGGCCAGTGGCCAAAGACACATGCATCATTCCTTGAGGAGGAGCCCCAGAAACTGCAGCTTTTAGGAGGCAACAGCCTCGGAGGACTGGCTGCAGAAGATGAGGAAGCTTCTACTTCCTGTGCCTTTGTTGTTTGTCTAAAGCACCTCTGAGTGTAACTGCGGAGAAGCCCCCCAGGCAAGCTGGGAAGCATTGTGGGCTACTAAGCATTGACTTTGGGTAAGTAATAGGCTAAGAAGAATGTGGCTGCTCACAGAACTTATCCCTCCAGACCACCCCCACGGCCTCTGAGAGCAAGCATGTCCAGGTGACATTTGCAGGATGTATGAGGCAGGCCTGGTACCTTGGGCCCACTGTGGAACCTTCAGGGGCTGGTAGCCTTCTGAGAACAGGAACATGACCTTATTGGCTGTGGCCCCAAAGGCAACTCCATAGGACCACCGGTTGCTGAAAGTCCCCACAAAGTCCAGAGGCCTGTAGATGACAGAAACGGTGTGTGGGTCTCTGGAGAACCTTGAAAGCAGCCATCCCACCAGTTGGAGGGATTGTGGGAGAGGGAGCTGCTCATTGCAACCAAGGTCTGGAGCTAAGCACAGATTCGGGGCTCTAAAGTGAGGAAGACACAGTTCTTCCCAGAGGTCCTGCAAATCTAGTAGGGATGGATGGAGCAAGGGTGCTGGGAGCCATGACACCTAGCTGGGAGCCATGACACCAGGCAAAACGGAACAAGTTTTTATTAGATACAGACGATGTGACTTGAATACCAAAACAAGGAGCATGTCTCATCAGAATTAGGGAGACTGTCAGGCACCCAGACACAGCCTATGAAGACTCTTCCCTCTGATATCTCTGATGAAGGTCTGGGTGTCATTGGCTAAGTTGGTACCATGTAAAGGAAAGGGCTAAAACTATGCCACTTCAAAATATGCCATTTTGGCATAAGGGATATTTTGAATTAAAGATACTTGACCAAAAAAAAAAAAAAATGAGAGTTAAAAGACAGTATGGGGCTAGAGAATGGCTCAGCACTTCAAAGCAATGGTTGCTCTTCCAGAGGACCCTGGTTTCATTCCCAACACCCATAGGATGGCTCACAACCATCTATAAATCCCAGTCCTGGATCATGCAAAGCCCTCTTCTAGCCTCCATGAGCATTGCATGAACATGGTATGCAGACATACGTGCAGGCATAACACCCATACATATAAAATAAAAATTAAGGTAAAAAAAATCCTTAGGGGAAAAAACACACACAGAGAATGAGGGGCCAGAGAGCAGACTCCACAGTTAGAGTGCATACCACTCTGGTGGAGGAGCTGAGTTTGATCCCTAGCACCCTGTCAGGTGGCTCACAGCTAAATGTCTGTTAACTCCAGGACCAGGGGGCTTTGCCATGTCTGGACTCTGAGGGCAGCTGCACTCACACAAATAAAAATACATCTTTAAGAAGCACTATAAAAATATTTCTCTGACCAAGTTAAAAATAGCAGATGAAATTCCCATGTAAAAGATACCCTCAAAGATCAGAGAAATGGCATGATTGTTCTCATGGATGAGAAGTTGAGGCCAAGAGAATTCCACACAGGTCTGTAAAATAACACTCATTCGCTACTTACTCTCAGTTTTTCCAAACTTACTACACACACACACACACACACACACACACACACACACACACACACACACACACTGCTTTTTAAAAGGTGTGTGTGTGTGTGTGTGTGTGTGTGTGTGTGTGTGTGTTGCCTATGGAAGTCAAAAGACAATAACTGTGGGAGTCAATTCTCTCCTTCCACCATGTGGGGATCTAGTGAGCGTCCCTGGGCTTGGTGGGCAGGTTCCTTTACCCACTGAGCCACCTTACTGGTCCTACATGTCCAACTTTAACTGCATCTTAGAATCTCCGTGTCCTTATGGGCTCCTGGGCCTTTAAAAGTCACATTAAGTAAATGAATATGTTTTTCCCTGTCAGTTTCTCTTCCGTCAATTTAATTCTCTTGACATTTTGGTTGTGAGTCTAGTCTTTAATGGCTGAACCATCCCTGGAGACCACAATTTAACTCTCAACCCAGCTGGAAAACCCTACAAGAAGTGAAATTTGCCCTCCCTAAAGTGACTCTGCTTTCCTGCCCATGGCTGACTGGACAGTGGGTCACTGCTGGAGTCTGGATGTTCAGGCCAATATATGGCCTTGTCTTTTTCTCACTGTGACCCTGGCTGTTAACTGTTGCAGTCACTCCAAGTCATGATCGGAGTGCTACGACAGAAGAGCCAAGGTCACAGGAAGAGGAACATGGCACAATGGCTCGGAGGTACCCCAGTGACATGGAAGGACAGAAAAAGACAGTCATTTTCCCTGGGGGTCTCCTCTCAGTTCTCAGGAAATCAGTTACTGTGAAAGCTTTGTAACTTCCTTTTTAAAAGTTCCCTCTTTCTGTTTCCTGTGGTTAAATGTAAGGTTAGATAATGTTTCTCCTAAGCAAAGGAGTTTTCTGTGATTCAAAATAGCAGCTGCATTTGGGAAGGGCTCTCCAACCAGAATCAGAGCCTGGAGTTCGGAATACTGGGGGCAGTCCTCGAATACCAGCACGTGGGAGGTGGAGGCAAGAGAATCAGGAGTTCAAGGTCATCCTTGGCTTCCTAGTGAATTTGAGGCTCATTGAGTAACATGATACTCTGTTATAACGAGAAAAACAGAGTGCACTCTGGTGACCTGAGAGCTGGTCACTACAAACCAGAGTCCTGATGACCACTTCCACCTTCTAGTAAGCTCAGCCTGAGGAGCTGTCTTCATCTCCTGCCCCAGCAACCTGTCTCTGCTGCTTTCTGCAGCACCAAATTCATGTTCCTGTTTCAGACTCCCGCCCTCAATGTCACCGTTGAGGGAACTATGAAGTCTGCAGAGGGTGCATGACCTCGGGAGGAACTCCAGCTCAGTGCAGTTTGCAGAGACGCATCTTGTCAAACCGAATTCCATCAAGACCCAACTATGGTACTTAGGGTGTATGTGAGACTCAGTTTCCCAAAGTTTACAGAAGAGACAGAAGCTCCATGCTTTGCTTATCCTGGAGTCATTGTGGCCAGCAGATGAAGCTGGAGAATGTCATGCAGACAAGAAGGGATGGGATGTATTAGCTATTTTTCTGTTGCTGTGATAAAATACCCCCAACAAAAAGCAAATGGGGGTGGGGTGTTATTTTGACGTATAGTTCTAGAAGGGATGCAATCCACTGTGGTGTGGAAGGCATGAGCATGGAGCTGGCCACATAGTTCTGATCACATTTCATCTGAGCACAGGAAGCAGAGAGAGAGGGAGAGAACAGGAAACAGGGCCTAGATGTACAGCCTCAAAGCCCACCCCTGCTGACATACTTCCTCCAGCAAGGCTCTTCCCCTGGAAGGTCTCATCACCTTCCCAAACATGGCCACCGACTAGGGATAAGGTGTTCAAATACATGAACCGACAAGGGACATTTCTCATTCAAACTAGAGCAGGGAGTATCAGTGACAACGAGAGGCAGAATGACTAAGAGAACCAGGGGTTGTGCCATGAGCCAATCAAATGAGCCATGATCACGTCAATCCAGGAAGTTTAATGTGGTTGCCTCAACTTCTGTCACATGTCCAGTGTGGGGTCAAAGGATCTTTATCTATGTGACAGTTAATCACATTGTCAATTTGATGAGATTAAAGATCACCATGGAAATATGTCTCTGAGTATATCCATGAAGATGTTTCTAGAAAGTTCTAGCTGACCAGCTCTGAATGTGGATAATATCATCCCATAGTTTGGATCCTGGTTGAACAGAAAGGAGAAAGTGAACAGACAACCAGCCTCCACCTCTCTCTGCTTCCAGACTGCAGATGCAATGTGACCGTCACCTGCCTCCTACTCTTGCATCCTGTCTTCTCTGCCATGATGAAGGGTGCTGCTCCTCAGATTGTGAGCCAAAAGAAACTCCTCCTTCTCTCTGTTGCTTTTTGTCCAGTATTTGGTCACAGCAATAGAAAAAAGTGACTAACAGCCAGTCTCAGCCCTTTGCCGTGCCACGTAGCTTGCACCCAATGGAGTGGGAGGGGCTGACTGTCCCAGCAAGAGGCATCCAGAAGGAACCTAGCTTGGGCCTTGTGGTTGGGCTTTTCCTGCCTCCCAGATTACCCTTAGCCTCTGTCCTGGCATCCTGGCCCCTTCTCCTGAGGCTGAGTTCTCAAGACATCTGCTGCGTGTGTGTTTGATTCGATGGTGGCATGGGAGGATCAGAGAGAAGAGCAAACTGGGTCAATAGCTGTGCAGTAAATACTAACTCCACAGTGATGATGGCAATGATGCTGGTAATGCTGCTGCTGATGGAGTCATGAGACAGAATAATTAGAACTGAAGAAAAATGTGCTAAGAGGTACAAACACGCAGAATGGCAGAACTAGGAAGCCCCTGGAAGCTGGGCAGGATCTCACATGTGCTCCATGATTCCATCCCAACCAGAAGGGTGGCTGCTTTTGGTCATTAGGGACCTTTTGCTTCTTGTTTCCTGAGGTGGCCACAGTCCCCAGAGTGGGAGGGCATTGTTTATTTGGATGTGAACTCTTTCTCACTGTCTTGTGTGTTTGAAGACTTGGTCCCCAGCCAAGGGTGTGGTTTTGGAAGGCTATGGATCTTCAGAGAAGGTAGGAATGGGCCTTTGAAGGTTAGAGCGCAGTGTTGCTTCCTGTCTAGCCTCTGCTCCCTGACCTGGCTGCTGTGTGAGGAGCTCTGCCACTCACTCCTGCTGCCCCAAACCAGGCTGCTCCAGCCTCCACACCCTCCTCACCTTGATGGACTGTGCTCTCTAAACTGTGAGACACAATAAGCCTCAGCTCCCTTAAGTTGTCTCTGTCTGAAGGCTTGTCATAGCAGTGAAGGAATAACTGTCATGGAGGGCCTTCCCATGGCTGTCTGGATCTCCTTGAACAGTTTCTCCCTAGCTGGGCAGCCCTGGGTGCTGATGGTGGCAGTGACTGAGAGGGCTCTGGCCTCTCAGAGCATTGTTTAGAGAAGGGATGTGTACTAGCTAGTTTTATTTCAACTTCTATAAACCAGAGTCAGCAGAGAAGGAGCCTCAATTGAGAGAATGCCTCCATAAGATCCAGCTGTAAGGCATTTCTTAATTAGTGATGGATGTGGGCGGGCCCAGACCATTGTGGGTGGGGTCACCCCTGGGCTGCTGGGTCCTGGGTTCTATAAGAAAGCAGGCTGAGGGGCTGGAGAGATGGCTCAGAGGTTAAGAGCACTGGCTGTTCTTCCAGAGGTCCTGAGTTCAATTCCCAGCAACCACATGGGGGCTCACAACCATCTACAATGAAAGATCTGGTGCCCTCTTCTGGTCTGCAGGTTGAACACTCACTGTATACATAATAAATAAATAAATCTTTAAAAAAAAAAAAAAAGAAAGAAAGAAAGGAAGAAAGAAAGCAGGCTGAGCAAGCCAGTAAGCAGTAACCCTCACGGCCTCTGCATCAGCTCCTGCCTCCAGGTTCCTACTGGTTTGAGTTCCTGTCCTGGCTTTCTTTGATGATGGACTACAATGTGGAAATGTTAGCCAGCTAAACCCTCTCCCCTTTTGATCACAGTGTTTCATCACAGCCACAGAAACCCTAACACGGGGTGGAAGAGCAAGATGCATGCAGTGGGAGAAGACTGGATCCTGGGAGCTACGTGGCCTTGTAATCTGTGTGGGTCCCAACCACGGGTTACCCCAAGCTTCAGAAGATGACACTGATTAAACTCACATGATGATCCCAAAGTGGTCCCCCAGGAGGTAGAAGGTGTCATCTCTTCGTCTACGATGCTCTCGTCTTTGGAGGAAAGACAAGACCAAAATGATGAAAAGCTGTAAGGAGAGAACAGTGTGGTCAGGGGGCCAGTCGTCCTCAGGGTGGCCTTGGGGCCTCACAGGAAAAGAACATGTGGGCAAGCGGTTAAAGCGGCTGTGACACCTTGAACCCCACATACTTCAGAGCGACCAGAAGGTTCTATACTGACCTTTCCTCTGTGTGGCTTGTTACAGACAGAGGTTCAAATCCAGCCTCTCTCACACACTGCTGGGAGGGAGGTGAGCCCTCCCTGTACCTTGGTTTCTGTCTGTAGAGAGGCAGCCATGCCTGCCAGGTTTCGGATTTTTCTCCCTTTCATTTCTGTGGATGTGGTCATGTTCTCAAGCACCGGATGCATCTTCTTTATCCTACCTTTATCAGGAACTTTTTGAGAATTGTCTATATGTGCTCTCTTGGTTTCCTCGTCTCTAATGGCCCCTCAGACCCTGCCATTGCATTGAAGGCGCTATGACTGAAGTCACCAGCAGCCATTTTATTGCTCAAAGCAGCGCCCGACTCCAGCCTGATCTGCCCACAGTGCCCCAGGCAGATGATGATTCTTGCTTTTCCCATTTTTTCTCCAAGCCCCCGGCCAGCTCATTCTTTCCCTGACTTCTGGGGAGAGAGCTCCTTGTGGCTTTGTCCAAGCCTTCTCTTCCTGTCCTTACCCTCCTCCCTAGTGAAAACGTAATGACAGAAGATTCACAGACGTGTCTACAGGCCCCGCCCTGCTGACCCAGGAGCTCCAGATCTGTCAGGCTCCCCAGCTGGCACTTCTGTTGAAAACTTCTCAAATTCAGCATGTTTTAGGCGAAACTCACCATGTTCCTATCGCCCTGTTCCTTCATCCACCCCAAACCTGGAACTCTCTCCCCTCCCGCCTCCTTCCCACACTGACTCTAGGGTCCCACACACACTGGGCAAGTGCTTTACCACCAACTACCTGCCTAGTCCTCTTTTTACTTGTTTAAGGTGGGCTCTTACGTCTCATCAGATTGTTTAGAAGAGTCTTGAACTCACTCTGTAGCCCAGACTGGCTTGAGCTTTCAACACTCCTGGCTCAACCCTCCTCCATAGGCCCCTAGACTCCCACCTCTCAGTTCTCCACTGGTTTTCAGTTTCTCCACTTTGCATCCCTCTACCCTCCACAGGGCCTTTGCACAGGCTTTCCCTGTCTCTGGAATGTTCTTCACTCCATCTTCCAAGGTGACCTTAACTCAATCTTTACTTCCTTAGGAAAGTCCTTTCTGGGCGTTGAGGAGAGAGCTTAGGAAAGCACTTGCTGCCCAAGCATGAGGACCTGAGTTCGATCCCTGGCATCTACATTAAAACAAACAAGCAAACAGATGTGGTGGCTTCCATCTATAATCCCAAGACTGGGGAGGTAGAGCAAGCATTCCCGTGTGCTGGTTGGCTAGTCACTCTGGTTTAATCACCAAGCCTCAGGTCTCAGTGAGAGACTCTGTCTCAAAAAAACAAGGTGAGGGCTAGAGAGGATGCAGTTAAGAACACTGCCTGCTTCCAGAGGACCTAGGTTCAATCCCCAGCACCCACATGGTACCTCACAACAACCATCTGTAACCCCAGTTCAAGGGCATCCAAGGATACTAGGCATGCACATAGTGTGCTGACATACATGCAGACAAAACATAAATAAGTAAATTCATTTTAAAAATGAAACACAAAAACCAAAGGTGAACTGCACCCGAGGAACAATACCCTGGATAGCCTCTGGCCTCCACATGCATGCACACACATGTTCATGTACACCTGTACACACATGCACAAAAAAGGAAGAAAGGAAACCAAAAGTCCCATGTCCCCGACTCTTGGACCCTCAGTGCTTTCTTTTGTGTGTTTGGAGGCACACTGTAGAAAACTGAGAAGGGGTTCTGGAAGGAAAACCATTTGCTCTCTCCCTTGAGTGATGCAGGCCTGCCCAAAAGCTGTGTGGCAGAGCATCCCAAACTCCCCTCCCCCACTGCACCCTCGCTCTTGCCGCCTCTGGCTCCGTATCCTCTCCCCTGGGCTCCCATACTTACTGATGGGATGAGGGAGTAATGGAGGAAGACCTCCCTGTCCACTGAGCTGTCACAGGTGACATTGAGCTGCCTGGTCCTGGAAAACAGCCATAAGTCAGGGTCATGTCATCAGTCACTGGGACAGCACTGCCTCCAGTCTGCAGAATTGCCCAGGAGTTTGCTTTCCCACCACCCAGCCTGCTCACTCCCTGTCTTCCCAAAAGGACTGCTGTCATCCATTGCTCTGATGATCTATCCAGCATCCCTGGAGCTGACGCTAAGACTCCCATGCATTTCTGGACGACACAGTCATAGGAGATTTGGGTTTGGGGGGTGTTCTTTTTACAGAACACTACAGAAATGCCTGAGTTTTTCACATTTTAAGGAAAACTAATGACCATGAAATCCCTTAATCAGAGCCCTTTCTACCTTCTCAGAGCCTTGGAAGGGCCTTGTATAGGCAAGAAGACTGAGACCTTAGCATCATTAATTTCCCAGAAAGTCAGTCTGTGGACCTGGTTTTTCACAGACAAGGTCAGAAACACCAGTGAGCTGCTGGGGCAGGAGGAAGCCATTTGACTACACACCATGTATGTCCTCCGTGTGCAGGACAAGGCTGGTGGGATCTCAAGGCAGAAACACAGGACAGCTTTCCCTGTCAGGGATTCTCTCTTTTCTAGGCTCCATCACACCTTGCTCCTGCCACCCATGGCCCATCACACCATCGCCCCTCTGATCTTTACTCTTACCATTCCTGACTCCAGTACACCCAGCCAGACATTTCCTCGGCTGTATCCTGTCCCTCAGAGGTCTCAGGGGAGACCACGAACACACACACAGCCCCTGGAATTCTTTAAAATCCTAGCAGCCTATGCTGATTTCACCACAGATCCAAAACCCCTGGCTATCACAGGGCGGGGCTCATGCAGTGAGGAGTAAGACAGAAGTGTTCCACTTTGGCTCTTAGTTAGGAAGGTAAGCTGAGGGTTGGAGACTTAGCTCAGTGGTAGAGCGCTTGCCTAACAAGCGCAAGGCCCTGGGTTCGATCCTCAGCTCCCAAAGAAAAGAAGGTAAGCTGAACCCATGCATCAGTCTCTCTATCTCACACAAAACCCTTCCATGGTGGGAAGGAAGGATCGGGGGCAGGGAGAGAAGAAGCCGTTATTGAAAGAAAAAGGGACCGATCAGAGCTGAGACAAGATCAAAGAGCAACAGCCAACAGGACCGTAGAGTGTGAGACGGCATGGAGGAAGCTCCATACCCACCCAAGAAGTGAGAGCAGGGCCAGTGAGTGACTCCACTGGCAAAGGGGCTTGCCACCAAGCCTGGCAGCCTGAGTTCAGTCCCTATGCGTGGTGGAAAGAGAGACTGGATGACTACAACTTGTCCTCTGACTGCCACAGACTCAGGATGACGACACGTATGTGGAGAGAGAGAGAGAGAGAGAGAGAGAGAGAGAGAGAGAGAGAGAGAGAGAGAGAGAGAGAGGATGCAATGAGCAAGAGCGGAGTGTATCTGGAAACAGGCACAGGGCGCTGACATGGGGCTTACAAAGGAGCAGTAAAGACAGGGTGGCTCAGCCCAAGTATCAAACCCTTGGCGCTGCCAGTGAGGGACAACACATTTACATCTCCAGTGTAGAATGCACGGGTCACAGAGAGAAGGGCAGCGACCGCATCAGGAGTAGCACTGGAGGGAGCCTGGAGCTTCACAGGCCAGCCACTGAAGGGTTGCGGCTAGCAGGACACTCTCTCTCCCCTCCCCCAGGGAAAGCCAGCCTGGAACCACACCCGGCATCCGTTACGGCCAGGCTCCCAACACAGGCAGCACATACTCCGTGGGACTCTCAAGCACACATGAGCACCCACTCAAAACACAGGACACTGCAAGAAAAGACTGTCATCACCACCACCACCATCACCACCACCACCATCACCACCCCTGCCCCGCCCCACGCCAAGGACTCAGTGAACACTATTTATTCACTTCCTCCTGAGGACGTGGAGGGAACACATGCCCTCTCTGGAGTGAACGCTAGAGGGCGTGGCCTCCAAGGAAAATCAGAAGAATGCCAAGGGATTGGCAAAACGCAGTTCTCTCTCAGCCCCGGGGATTTGAATATGTAAACATTTATTTAAATATATAAATACCAAATGTGTTCACATGTAACATTCCATTTAATAATGTAGTCAATGCATATTTATAAACACAAGAACTGAAAAATACTTTCCCTTATAAATTGTCTGAAAAAAAAATTAGAGAAAATTCTAGGACAATAAGAAAAAAATGAACCTATGAAGACGGGTTTAAAAGCGAGAAGAGCAGGAGAATAGGCAAACATGGTCAGGAGCCAGGTAAGTACCTCGGGATAGGATGTCTGAGCCCGCATCAACTCAAGCACGAATGACATCCACTTGGAGGGCAGGGAGAGACAACAGATGGCTGGCTCTGCTCTCCCGTTTACATGGGAGTCCAGACTCTGTCTCCTCCCTTTATGACTTAGATAAAAACAAACTTCTAGATAAGCAGAGTAACAATTCAGTGGCAGGCCACCAGAACAGAAGGGCAGAAAGTACAGTACAGTACAAAGTTATAGGAAAGAAAAAGTTCAGCCACCAGCCACACCAACAACGACCAGGAAGAGAAAGAAAACAAAGTCAACATAAGAAATACAGACTGGCAGATCTGAAAATTAGTAAGTAAGCTGCTAGTGGAGGGGGAAAGGGCATTTAAACATGGCAAGTGACCTGATTTTTCATTCTTTTTAGAAATGATGTATTTATTTTACTTTGCTTTGCCTGCAGGTCTGTAAGTATACTGTGTGCCTGCCTGGTGTCAGCAGAGGTCAGAAGAGGGTGTCAGAGCCCCTGGAACTGGAGGATGTTTGCAAGTCACCATGTGGGTGCTGGGAATCGAACCCGAGTCCTCTGGAAGAGCAGTTAGTGCTTTTAACTGCTGAGCCATCTCTCCAACCTCCTGAACTTTCATTTCTCTAAAGAAGATGTGAGTGGGCCACTGGTGTGTTAACCAGCGTGGAACCTCCCTGAGCACCCACAAGGCAGGAAATAACGGGGCTGGGGAGGCCGTAGAGAGAGGGTAATACTGAGTGTTAGTAGGAATACAAATTAGTGTATCCACTGGGTAAAACAGCATGGGGGTCCTTGTGGTGGGTATTGTGTTCCCTGAAATATTGTGTGTTCCCCAAAATAAACATATCTGGGGTCACTCCAATAACTGGCCTCAGGTTTGATTTCATTAACAAGTACCTTTTAAGATTCCTGCTACAGGTCCTCAAAATCTAAGCATAGAAATGGGCATGGTGGCATACTCCTTTAAGCCCGGCACTCAGGAGGCACAGGCAGGTGGGTCTCTGTGAGTTAGAAACTAGCTCGATCTATGTAGTGAGTTCTAGGCCAACTAGGGCTACATAGTGAGACCCTGTCTAAAAATAAACAAGCTGACTAAGCATGACACCGTTCCTGAGTGTGCACATCCAAAGGAAAAGAAATAAAGTTTGTTCCCATGTTCTCTGTAGAATTATTTGCAGTAGCTAAGACAGGGAATTCACAGACAAATGGATAAAGAAAATGTGATGTGTGTGTGATGGCACAGGTGTTGCCAAGGCTGGCTTGGGTCTGACAGGCCCAGCCGTCACCATGAGGAACACCACGTGGTAGTTATTAAACAACATTGTCAAAAATTCACCAGAAAAGATTAAAGAAGTTACACTAAAGGGGTAAGTAATAAAGACTGGAAATGCCTCCGTCCTGGGGAGTACACCCCCATCTGCACTGCGGATACTGCCTTCCTGACCCTTTCAGGCTTGGAATCAGCCAAGGCAGGAATCCAGTGATTGCTGCCAATCAGGGCTGAGTTGACTGTTCTATGGAAAGACTAAAAATGATAGAGACAATGTCTATAATGCAGATGTTTTAATCTGTTATTTTCCTTTTTAAGATTTCTTTCTTTTCAGTGTATGTGTATAGATGTTTTGTCTGCATGTATGTCTAGGCCCGAAGAGGTCATCAGGTCCCCTGGAACCTGAATAACAGAAGGTTATGAGTCACCATGCCAAAAGTGAACCTGGGTCCTCTGCAGGAGAAGTCAGTGCCCATGATGGCTGGGCTGTCTCTCTAGTCCCAAGCCTGTTATACTTACAGCTCTACTTTGTGAGCTGCCCAAAAATGATTTGTTTTCTTTTGAGGTACTGTTCTGCCAAGATTCAAAAACTCTTATCTATGGCTTAACAAAAAGCAGTTTCTATCACGGATGGAACAGGAAGTAATTTCTATCATGGCGGGAGCAGGGCCTTCTCACTGGTATCTTCTTGGTTCCTGTCCATTTGTCCAATCCATTCGTGTAAATGAAGCGTCCACCTCCACTCATGTCGAAACCGGCCTCACTGACCAGCTGCAGTCCAAGGCTTGTCCGGAGACAAGGGATCAGCAAAGATCACGCTGGCATTCTGAGACAACCAGCTGGCTCTGTGGAACTGGAGACGGAGCAGGGAGTATTTACAACCCTGTGTATGCTGTGTGCCTATCTGTTGTATCAGTATAATCTATAACGAACTCACATACAGCTATGTCTCTTTTTGTGTAAAGAGCCCGTCATGACTCATCTCCCAGCATGCCTCTGGCAGCTGTACCCCTGCCTTTGGGCATGGCCTAGAAAAAGGAAGGTGTCCACATTTGGAAGATAAAGATAAATAATAATTGTAACTGAGCAGGAGTGGAGTTGAGAGTAAGAAAGTTAAAAATTCAGTGCCAGCAACCAGAGGAGTTTGAACAGACACCACGAGCAGACCACGAGCAGACCGTGAACAGACTGCAAGCAGAGCACTAGAAGGTTACGTGGTAGAAAGATCTGGGCACCCCAACATATGGCCAGTGTAAGGGGAAAAGAAGTCAGATAAAAAAAAGAGAAATGTTGGGGTTGGTATGTAAAATGGGAAAAATTTTAATAAATAAATATATTTAATTAAAAAGAGAGAGAAATGTGTGAACAGCAAGGTCTGAAAACCAGCAAGTGAGCCAGTAACAAAGGGAAAATGATACTTGAAAAAAAAAACAACTTATAATTCAGAATGGGCAAATGATCTGAACTTTCATTTCTTAAAATAAAAAAAAGTGGGCAACAGTTACCAATGCTAACCAGTGTGGGGCGCCCCTGAGCAGTTAGTGCTGGTAAGGGTGCAGATGACCCTTGGTGGGAATTCGTGTGGCCACTGAGGAAAGAGGAAGGGAGGTAATGGACGGGAGGAGACAGGAGGGGAGTGGGTGGGAAGGAGAAAGAAGGGGAGAGGGAAGGGAGGAAGAGCCCCCCAACTGTGAAACCTCCTCATCCACCTCCTCCACTCAGCTCCCAGAATCCCAACACTGTGGTCTCTGCAATCCAAGCCCCTGTGAGGCTTGTTTTAGTTTGGGGTGGTTTTCTGGGGAGTGGGAGTGTGGAGGGAGTGGCATTGAGACAGGGTTTCTCTCTGTAGCCCAGGCTAGCCTCTGACTTGAGGTCCACCTCCAAGCCCTCGGCTCCCCTTTCTCCACTCCTCCTCTGCTATGGGCAGCCTGAGGATAAACAGGTTTCCTCCAGCTGGGCATCTTCACCCTGCTATCAAAGAGGGGTGGGGCTGGATTACGGGGGAGTTAGAGGCCAGCCTAGGCTATATATTGGATGCGAGGCTAGTCTGGGCTACAGAGTGAGACCCTGTCTTCAAAAATTGAAGAGAAACGAAGGAGGCAGGGGAGTGGAAGAGGAGGAGGAAGAGAAAAGCTAGTTAGTTAGTTAGTTAGTTCGTTAGTTAGTTAGTTAGTTAGTTAGTTAGTTAGTTAGCTAGTTAGTTAGCTTTGCTGTTTGGAGAGCTGAAGGGGACTCCAAAGGCTGAGCAGCTTCCCGAGACCCCAGAGCACTTGGCCAACTCTCTTGAGAGTGCTCTTCCTCCCAGGATCAGCCTTCTGACCCCTCCCCTCCTCTGCCCAGTGAGTCACTGTCACAGGGCGACAGTATCGGGGGCTCCCTGGCCTGGGCCTCTTGCCATGAGGTAGATTGCAGTTCCCACTTCGTTAACAGCCAGGGTGTTGGTCCCACGACCAATCCAGCAATGTAGCCAGAGCAGGACACCTGTGCTCGGATGTCCCAGCTGCCCCCTTGAGCTGCCAGCCTCTTCTATCAAAGAAGCCACACAAGGGAAATGGTCCTGTGTCACCACAGCTCTGCTGCAGTTGCTAGGGCTCCTGAGGCTCAGAGACCCTCTGCTCTCAGCTGGTCCCTGGGAAACGGCTCCTAAGAATCAGGAGAAAGATTACAAGGGCCCACACATACACACCCTGCTTCCTTTCAGTTTTCTCCATGGCCCCTTATCTTCTCTCTGTGCAGACCTCTGCTTTCTTCTTGCCCCCACCTCTCTACTTATTTAGAGTTCATTCCTGGCTGGCCATGGCCAGCTCCTGGTTGCTGCCTTTCCTTGAGGAGCATGCGTGGCTGGTTTTATACGTGTCTGAAAAGCCCAGAGCAGCCATCATGGGAAAAGGGGGTTGGGGTAAAAAAAGGAAGGGGTCCATTTCTACTCCCTACCATTCTTTGTTTAAAGGGACAGAGAGATCGCTTGTGGGTTAAGAGCACTGGCTGCTCTTTGGGAGGACCTGGATTCAATTCTCGGTACCCACATGACAGTTACCTTCTGTAACTCCACTTCCAGGGGATCTGATATTTTCTTCTGGCCTCCATAGGCACAGGGCATAGACATGGTATACAGACATAATTGCAGCAAAACACCCATACAGATTAAAGAAAATTGGGGAAAAAGGAAAGTTATTAAAAAATATTTATTTTATCATGTGTGTGTCTGGTTTTTTTTTTTTTTTTGTGTGTGTGTGTGTGTGTGTGTGTGTGTGTGTGTGTGTGTGTCTACATATGTACAGGTGTCCAAGGAGCCATAAGAGAATTCAGATCCCTGAAGCTGGAGTCACAGATAGTTGTGAGACACTGGACACGGGTGCTGGGTACTGAACCTAGGTCCTGTGCAGGAGAGGAGTGTGGTCCTACCCACTGGGCCGTCTCTCCAGCCCTTGCTACCATCTGCCCAACTCAGCAGCACTCAACCTCATGTCCTTCCACCCAATGGAAGCAACAATAAAGAGGACCGTTCACCATATGCTGTATGTAGGGCAGGTAGATGCTCTAGCCCCTTCTACAGCACCCCCCCCATACACACACACACACACACACACACACACACACACACACACACATACACACACAGAGCAAACTTCAGAGGAAAAGCCCGAAGTGCCACTGGGTAGCAGAGTTGAAAGTCCAACACTTGGTCAATTTTCCGGTTGGGAAGAATAGTCAGACACATGGGCATAAGATTCTGGTAGAGAGTTTGTGGCCAGGGTTCTCAAAGGGGAAATGACCCTGTGTTCTATGTTTGGAGAAAAGCCTGAGCAGCATGCTCAGGCCCGAGCCTCCAGTGAGAAGGGCCCTGATTGGCTGGTTCATAGCCAGGAAGGAGACTGTGGTTGAATGAAGCTCTTGGGGACAAGACGGACATTGTAAGGTCAAGAGGGCGTGACAACTGGCACCAGATGGTCTCCTCAGCACAGCCTCCACCACAGCTGCCCGCCTCCTAGGGAGCAGTGTCCCACGGAACCACAGGTCAGCCTGCCCCAACTGCACAGCCCTCTAACCAGCTCATCTGAAGTCTTCATCACGGCAGTGGTGGCTCCAGGCGCCCCATCAGGCCACATCACAGCCCCAGCGTGACTCCAGCTGTCTCCTCCATCCTCATGAAATCCATTCATCTTTGTCTATGCCCATAACCCAGGCTGTCATCCACCTTCACTAAGACCATAGAGTAGCCTCCTGCCCCATCTCAACCCATCCTCCACACGGACCAGAGGGACCATTCTAGAAACTCACAGCTGATGGCATCAGGCCCCTGTCACCTCAGCCTCTCCCTTCTCTCCTGACCGCAGAGCCCCACTGGGGATATGGGGAGAGTGGGACAGCTTCTCCTGGGCTCTCCAGCACACTGCTCCCTTCCCACATCCAGAGATACTCAGCCTGCTCGGTCTACCTGCCCTGCTTTTCTAGGTGACACTCACCATGCCCTCTTTGTCCCCATGGCTCCCCTCTCTCCTGTCTTCTTTGGGAGCCCTCAACATTCTGAGCAGATCCTGTGCCCCCAGAAGGCAGGGGGTCTGTTTTCTGTTCTTCATCCGCCATGTTTCCAGGTCAGAGTGAAAATCTTGGTTCCCCACCTGGGAGGGACTTCCCTGATCCTCCATTCTTCCCGTTCCAGCTCTCTGATCCTCTCAGGACTGTGAGCTCACCCACCCCTGGCAGAATGGCTCTTCTCAGCCAGACAGCGGAACAAGCGCTGCTGAGGCCAGGAGGAAGGACTCTTACTCACTCGGGGTAATCAGCACAACCGTCATGGGGAATGGCATGGACAGACTCTAAAACAACCAAAAATACAGCTTCCTTAGGAGTCCACCATCCCACTGGTGAGAAAACAGACAAACGAAATGAACTAGTATGTCCAAGAGACACCCGAACCCTTGTTTATTCTAGTAAATATTCACAATAGCCAAGATATGGACTCCACTGGGGGTCCCACAGTGGACGAGGAGACGAAGAAAATGCGGTACATCCGTATGATGGAATACTACTTAGCTTCAAATAAAGAAGACACTCCTGTCATCTGAGACAACAGATGACTCTGGAGGACATTACAGGGCGTGAAATGAGCCAGGGACAGAAAGACAAACACAGCATGACCTCGTTCATATCGGTGTGTAGAAAAGGCTGACTCACACAAGCACAGGGCAGGACAGCAGTGGGAGGGGGGAGGAGGAGGCTGGCAAGGAGCGGCTAGCCACGGCTAGAAACAGTTAGAGTTAGAGTTACAGTTATGAGGAGTAGGTGCCACTGTTTCGTGGCCCCAAAGAGTGACTAGAGTTAACGTATCAGCTACATACTTCAAAATGCAGAGCGAGGGAGTCTTATCACAAAGAAATGATAAATGTTTGAGGTCAAATCAGTGTGCCATATGCATATCAAGACTTCAAAGTATACGCCATAAATGTGGACAACTATAAAACATTGATTAAAGAGGGCAGGGAGGGCAGGGAGTTTTACACCAGAGTAATAGGTAAAGAAACCATAATGAGAAACCGTAGAGACAGGATTCCAAGTTAGGAGCCTGTGAGTCCTTACCTGGGCTCTACCCACTCACCGTGGCTCTGAGCTGCCATGGAGGAAAACTACTACAGTTCTCCCTTTTCTGTGTCTGCCTGCCTGCAAATTAGCCAGTCCATGCCTTTCTCCAGTGTCTGTTAATCAGCAACATCAAAAGAGCAAAGAGGACCTGGCTGTCTGGAATGTCCCATCTCAGCCTCTGCCGCTCACCTTGTGCTGGCTGCAAGCATCTTGCTGAAGAGTGCTACTGTGGGTGGCGTGCCTGTGGATGCCGCTGCCTGTGGATGCCACTGCCCGTGGATGCTTCTTGTTTCTCAGGCTCTTGCTTATGATGGTTTCCCATGAACTAGCATTCTGCCCAGTTCGATTAGTAGACCCAAAAGTCAGAGAAAAGGCAAACATTCAGTCAAACATTTACCTGGGAGTGAAATCAGGTGGCAGTTCTCTTCCTGGTTTCACAACACCTCTTGCCCCTTGGCTTCTTTTCCCACCTCTCTTCTACTGTCTCCTCCTGGGGCCCCCTGCTGTCCCCTTCACCCCAGCTGTGGTCCCAGGACCACCCACCTCCCAGCGGTATGTGGAGGCTTTGCTGGGCAGCTCTGTGCCTTTGGCCAGCTATAAAAAAATATTCTAGGTAATAAACTAGGACTCTGCCTCCGGGCCATAAACCAGGATCGCTGGCTTAGAGGTTCTCCTGGACACGGGCGGGCACCTGGCCTCTTGCTTGGAGAAGTGAGCAGGGACAAGTTCAAAATGGACCCCCAGTCACATGGCAGAGCCTGCTAGCTGCCCCATCCCTGGGCAGGCCATTCCTTGGGCAGAAAGTAAGGCTGCTACTTGGTGGCTCTCTTTAACCCCCTCCCTGCAAGGCCAGGCTCCAGCCACACTGGCATCTAGGGGCAAACACCCAACAAAGATTCTTGTGGGGTGGGGGCAGGAAGGCTGAGTGCCCCCTGTACCAGGCTTTCTTTTAGGCCACCAACCAGGACATGGAGACTTAATATTGGTCTTATTAGCCCTAGCCCTATCTTATACTCATTTCTTGCTAGCTTTTTTTTTTCTTTTGAGTCAGGGTTTCTCTGTGTAGTTTTGGTGTCTGTCCTAGATCTCACTCTGTAGACTCACAGAGATCAGCCTGGCTCTGGCTCTGGAGTGCTGGGATTAAAGGCGTGCACCACCATGCTCTTCATGACTTAACCTGTTTCTTTTCATCTATGTTTTTGCCTCGGGGCTTTTTATCTTTCTTTCTTTCTGTATACCTTATTTTCTGCTCTCTCCTTGTCTGGCTTCTGGCCCCAGACATATCCCTTTCCTTCTCCCAAACCTAGGTTTCTCCTACTTAGTCTCTCTGCCCACCAGCCCCGCCTATCCCTCTCCTGCCTAGCTATTGGCTGTTCAGCTTTTCTATTAGACCAATCAGGTGCAGGCAAGGTAAAACAAATGTAGCACATCTTTACATTGTTAACAAAGGCAGCAAAAACAAATGTAACACACCTTCAATAGTTAAATATTCCCCAGCATAAACATATGTAACACATCTTTGCCTAGTTAAGACACTATTCCACAACTGTCCCCCTCTAGAGTGTGCTGAAGGGCTGAGGGAGTCTGCCACTGTCCCTTTCCCATGGGAGGGGACTCACAGTCCTTGAGTCACCACACTAAGAACATTGGCCCCTCACAGTCTAGCCCAGGCAAAATAAAGTTGGCTTGTCAGTAGCCTATGACACATGGGGCTGACTTGTCACAGCAGCTCACCTGACCCTCTCTAACACTTCTTGGAGTACAGAGGGTGTTGGCAACACCCTAGGGCCCAAGTCCCCTATTTTAAGAATGAGGCTTCAGGTTAGCTTAATGACTTCCTTAAAGGACCCGTCTCCAAAGACAGTCACATTCTAGATACCAAGGGCTCATGCTTTGGCGTCTGAGCTCAGAGCCTACCCCGGCAGTCTCATCAGCTATGGTGGGAGGGGAGGCAGTGAGTAGTGGCCACTGATGCCCCCAGACAATGGTTTCATGCATTGATAACTCTACCCCTGCCTGCAACATCCCTACCCAGGCCTGCTATGCCGTCTTCTTGGCGTGGGCCACATTCATCTCCCGTCATACAGGTGAGTCCTCTGAATGTATGGAACGCTGGTGGGTGTGGTCCTTTGGAGTGTGGTCTTAGGAGTCAGCTCCACCATTAAGAAGCCTGTTACTAGGTAAACCACCGTGTCCATCTGCTGAGCCCATCTGAAGATGAGCTGCACCTGGGTTAATAAGACACTGAGCATGTTTCAGAGAGTACCTGCCACCCGGTGAACCTAACCAGCTGGGCACCCAGTCACTCCTCAGATACTGGTGACCAAGTCCCGGGCTCCTGCTTGATGGGAGTGGTTCAGCCACATGACCAGATCTGAATCAATGTTTGGGATACAGAAGAGGCTCCACAAATGCTTGCTGTCAAGACGGACTTGAAAGATGGAAAGGAACACAGGCAGGCTCAGCGCAATTCAGCTCTCTGCCAGGTTCCTGCACACACAGAGGCATGTGCAGCGTTTCCTGGGAGCCCACTGCTGCTCCCCTAGAATGGCAGTTCTCCGGTATGTGTGCCCAGAGCTCAAAGGCAAGGACCCCAGCTCTCTGGTAGGCACTTAGAGGCCATCTCTTCTGGAGGTGCCCACTGAGGGTCGTCCCATCTCCTGGCCAGGCTGCAAGTGGATGCATTCCACTCTCAATGACCTTTACCACTCTCCTCACACCCTCAACAAAAGGTCGTTGTTGAATTGTCTCTGGGCCAGGGGGTGATGGGAAGGCAGCCACTGATGCCGAGAAGCTAAGACATCTGTTCCCAGGCAGGCAAGTAAGTTCAGGGGGATGCCATCTGGAGTAACAAGGTCCCATGTCTGAGAATCTGGCATGCACCCTGTGGTCCCTCTCCACACTCTCTCAGGCGTTCTTGCCTTTTTTGAAGATTCTATGTTGAGTCCAAGCCTAGAAGTTGAGATGTGGCTAAGCTATTTCCCCAGTTGATTTCTCTCCAGAATGCCAGCCTATGAACACTGATTCTTTTTCCCAGCTTTGGGATAGCTGAAGCGTCTAAGTTTGCACAGTTTCTGTTTTTCTTTTTTTGGTTTTGTTTGTTTTTGGTTTGGTTTGGTTTGGTTTTTTGTTTTGTTTTTGTTTGAGACAGGTTTTCTCTATGTAACTTTGGCTGTCCTGGATCTCACTCTGTAGACCAGGCTGGCCTCTAACTCACAGAGATCCACCTGCCTCTGCCTTCTGAGTGCTGTGATTAAAGGCATGTGCCACCACTGCCCAGTAGTTTGTTCAGGTTCTAGATTTAAAAAACAAGCAAAAGTATTGTACAGAGAAGAACCCTGTGGCACTCCCCTAGAGATCCCAGCGGAGGGGTGCTGCCCATGGGCAGAGTGAGGAGACAGCATTGATGGAATTCGCCAGGACCCAGTAAAGAAGTCACTGTCTTTGATCCCTGTGCTTATCAGGGGTCAGAGTGTGAGTGAGGCCACGGGAGGAAACTGAACAGTGTGTCACAATGGCCGCACTTGCTTCCTGAGAGTCAGAACCCTGTCATAGGAAACCTCTATTTCTTCTGTAGAAATACAGCTTAATTATTAAGTTCGGGAACAAACGAACTTGGGTATCTGGGAGAGCTGGTGTGGTTTTATCACTGAGTGACCCTAAGTGCTTCCTGGGGTTGGGGATGACCCTTGACTAAAGACTGCTTTCCTCTCTTTAAGAAAGAATTTATAGTTTGTGGACGACCAGGACCAGGATACTCTTGAGGGGTGAGGGATAAGAGATTTAGATAGAAATATAGAGGAGGAAGAGAGACAGATAGAAACACAGGACAGCATTGGGAGGGTCTGGATCCTTATCCACCGGCCCAGAACTTTATTGAAAAGGGCTTTTTATAACAGTGCCAAGGGGCAAAGCAAAAGACCTCCCCTTTGCTAGATATAACCAAGTGTAGACCATTCCAAACACCTGGTGCCCAGGCCTGTGGTCCAATCATCCTCTTATGCAGCCATGCTGGTAAAGCAAGCTCAGATCTTACTAGGAAACCTCTGTGGGCTCCCACAATAGTTGGCTCAAGTTCCTTCAAAAACAGACCTGGGAACCAAATAAATAAATAAAGCCTGACCTTCCATCTGGACATTCAAAATCTGGATGTTGATCCTTCCAGACTGTCCTGAGAAGGCTTGGCTCTCAAAAAGCCATTGAGGTGGAGGGCCAGACTCTTGCCTCTCTCATTCAGGCATTCATTCATGTGATGAATATTATAAAGCAACTGTACTGTGAATTATGCTGGTTCTTGAGGCAAATGCTTGCTAGGTCCAGTTTGTTCCTTTCCGGGTAGGTCAGGAGCCTAGCTTGCACAGGGCTCTCACTTGAGAGAAGGTAGTTTTACAACTTTACCCAGACAGAACATGGAGAATGAGGGAGAAATGAGCACCACAAATGGGCTGTGATGGGCTCCATAGGGAGAAGCAGGGCCAGAAGTCATTTGAAGGTCACTTTTAGAGAATCAAGAGAGTCACTTAAACTAGAGGCATGCAGGAAGAGAGCAAAGCTCGGTGAATTTTGCCAAGCAGGGTTGAGGGCCTGGGTTTATGCTCTGCCCTAAGAGCTGTGTGGTTTCTATGGTTTGAATCTGGCTCAGTCTCTCCAAAACTCGGGAGTGGGGCGGGAGTGGAACATGATGGGGGATGTGGAGGAGGGGTGGCCAATTAATACCTTTCTCAGGAGAGTTTTCACTGCACAGGACTGGGTTACTTCCTGCCTTGGCTGGTTGTTATAAATGTGTCCCTGGCTGGGGATGTAGCTCAGGTGGTAGTGCACTGGGCCCCAGGTTCTAGCCCAGCACTCCAGAAACAAGGCATGTTGGCTCAGGTCTGTAACCTCAACACTTGGAAGGTGGAGGTGGGAATATCCGGAGTTCTAGGTCATCCTTGGCTACATAGTGAGCTCTAGGACAGCCTGGGCTATGTGAGACTCCAACTCAACAACTGAAAACAAGAAAGTAAAGCAAGTCTCCTGACCATGTCTCTGTCACACAGGTTCCCTTGCCCTTCTGCCTTAGGTCATGAGTTGAAGTAGTAATGGGCCCTCTCCAGAGCAGAGAAGATGCTGATAGCATGCTCCTGAACTTCCCAGGCTGCAGAACTGTGGCCACAGCTACCTCTTTGTTTATAAATTATAATTATAGTTATTCTCAGGAAAACTAAGCAACCGTGAAAAAATCCCTCCCTGCCCAGTGGAGTAAGGCATCAGCAGTTGTGTGTGAAGACTCTTCTATGTACCTCTGCTGGTTCTGAGGATTTCCCTGACCCCTACACTCACCTCATTACTTGGGGGGAGACTCAGCTCTGGACATCTCTCTCCCCTGACCAACTCTTTGGCTCTTAATCACAGGAAACTAGCATCCAGCCCATGAAGAAAAGTCATTCTAGCTTTGTCCACACGGTGGAGCTTTTCCAGGTCAGTTGCTTGCAGAAACTGTAGAAGCCCAATGGAGTGCAGGAGGAAAGGTGATAAGGTCTAGTTTCTCGGCCATTGGCCATTGCTTGCTCAGGGCTCACTCTTAGTTCGCTTTCTTATATAATGCAGGACCACTTGCCTAGGGATGGCGCTCCCCACAGCGAGCTTCACTATCCTACATCAATTAACAATCAAGACAACCTCCCCAACCCAAACTTGCCCACAGGCCAGTCAGACCCAGTCAATTCCTCAACTGAGGCTGTGTCAAGTTGACCATTCAAGCTAACTAGAACAGAGAGAAAACTGGCATTTTTAAAAATGGGCCTTCAGTTACCTACATATTAAAATAATAGCATCTGCCACCACCATCACATAGATCTTTTCTCTAATGCCAGGTGTACAGGGAAGCCGCTGACGTGTCTCCATGGGCAGCATACAGTGTGGCCAAGAAGACAGGCCGGTGGTGAGGAACACCTTGTCTCTTAAGTCGTAGGCATTCATTGGGTGAAATGTACACAGAGCTGACTATGGATCTGGGTGGGACAAAGCACCTCTCTGCCCAATGCTACCGTGTAGAAGATAACGCTTGGGGAGACTGCCTAATGCATAAGTTTTGTAATGCTGTGAAGTAGAGCTGAACTTAAATGCCGCTTTTCAGGGTGATTAGCCTGGCCAGACTCACAACTTTTCCATATATAAGACTAACTATTCCACCAACAGGCAGAGTGTAACCAGAACCTGCCTGGATGGGTGACATATAATTTCTGCACAGAACACTGTCGATTAAATAGGTCACTGTATATAGCTCAGGCATCATGCTCCCACACTGGCATGTAAAGACTTGTTTTAGGACTAGGGGACGAGCTTTCCTCAAGTCCCGCCCCTTTCCCACCCCTTTCCCCGCCCCTTTCCCCGCCCCTACAATGTGGGCCTCTTAGCACCAAGGCTTTACTTTGAGGTAACACACACTGTGACCCACCAGGCCTCTCCCATTTCCTCCTCCACCCTCTCCCCTATACCTGGCTGTGCCTTCCTCCCTGTGGTCCTCAGGCCCGCACTTTCTGCTCTGGATACCTGGGGTTCCTGCTTTTCTCCTGCCCCCAACACCCCAGGAAACAGCTTCTCACACTTTGTCATTTGAGGAGGTAACTTTGCATTCTCTTTTCCCCAATATTTTTCTGTTGTAATAATACTTATAGGGGGCTGGAGAGAAGGCTTGGCAATTAAGAGCACTTGTTACTCTTGCAGAGGATCTGGGTTCAGTTCCTGGCACCTACATGATGACTCAGCCATCCAAAACTCCAATTCCAAAAGGCACCAGGTACACACATGATACACATGCATACATGTAGGTAGAATACTCATACACATTAAATTAAATTAAATTAAAACAATAACAAGACATATTTCTTTAAAAAAAAATAATGCCCAGCATAGTGATACACGCCTTTAATCCTAGCACTCAGAGACAGAGGCAGGTGGATCTCTGTAAGTTTAAGGCTAGCCTGAATGGCACAGAGCATTCTAGCCAGGGCAACGTAAAGAGACTCTGTCTCAAAACAAACAAAAAAGTAATACTCTGCCTTTAATCCCAGCACTTAGGAAGAAGAGGCAGACTCTGTGAGTTCAAGGCCAGCCTGGTCTACAGAGCAAGTTCCAGAGACAGCCAAGGGATATACATAGAGAAACCCTGTCTCGAAAAGCCAAAAAGAAAAAATACTAACAATACTCATGATGCTGCCCATCCCTCGGGTCACCTTCTTGAGCACAGATCATGTAGTGTGTGTGTCTCCAACCCTGTGCCCAACACAGGCTTGGCATGCTGTGACAGGCCCCAGAGAGTTGGCTGAATACAGAAAGAGTAAATGAATGAATGAATGAACAGATTATGCTGTGTGCTGTCATGCAATGAACTGAGACCCATACTCAACAGTGCCTTGAGAATAAGGAAGACACCAACTCTTCCTCGACCTGGGCAGGAAGGCTTTCACCTCCTCACACAGGAACGGTGATCTTTGAATGGCCAAGACCTGCTCAAAGAAGGCACCACTCTCCTCACAGGAGGCAGGCTGCCTTCTGAGAAAACACATCCTGCAGGCAAAGGTGGCGTCTCTTCGTGGATCTGTGAGGAAAGCAGCAACTGTTACTATGCAGGAGAGGGAGTTGCAGGGGCTTCTCCTTGCCTCTGTGTCTCTTGTGCCATGACAGCTGTATATGTGTGTGTCAGGATCACCATGAGACCTGCTGGTCATCAAGTGTGTCTGTCCATCCTGGAACCCTGGAGGTCATTACAGAGCGGCAGCCCTGTGACCCGCGCCCAGGTGTGTGAGTACTACCAGCCTACTCTGCTGTGGCTCACAGTAGTGGATGGTCAGAGGGAGCCCCTGAGGGCAGCCAGCATCATTTCAAACAAGGGCAAGGGGTCTAGGTTAAGTCTGAAGACTGAGTGGGAGAGCCAAGCTCTTCACTGTGCTGATTCAAATCCACTTTGGGACATCAGACGTTTTTCTGTTTTGTGAAGCAGGGTTTCAGCTCTCTCCTCACAATGCCTTTTCCCAAGAGAAAGTTCTACACAACCCCATGTAACAGGTAAATAAAAAAAGTATACAAATCGAACATGTACTGATAATGAATCAGAGATTTAGTTTAAAGCAATTCTTTGGCATACATACACCTTTATCTTCTATCAAGGATTGAAGCAACTGTAACATACCAACAATGCAATGTGCTTGTTCATTTTTACCAGCAGAATTTACCTTGGCTAAGTATCTGGTGCTGCAGAGTCCTCACACAGCAGCTTCAGAGTTTTTCATTGTCGATCTGTATTTCAGTCATTGATATTTTGTTTTTATAATCATCAGAGCTAAGAACACTGCTTTTAATGGATGTGTGCTTCAAAATGCAAAGATAGGTTTAGGCCATTTCAGAAATGGTTGGAACTTTTTTTATTTTTTGAGACAGGGTCTCACTATTTCACCGTGACAGGCCTGGAACTCTCTATGGAGAACAGGCTGGCTTCGAACACCACCAAACCCAGATTATTTAACAATTTTTATGAAACTCAAGTCAGTAACTCAAATAGCAATTTTTAAATCCAACATTCTAACACAATACAGTAAAAAAAAAAAAGTCCTAATTTGATTCTTCCATACTGAGGAATGATGGCAGGAAAATATTAGAAGCCTTTCCACAGTGAAACCATTATGTTTCTATGAGAACAGAGAACTGTGTGTACAGCAGAAACTCCCCAATTCCTCACCAACCATCACAGCCAGCCAACGCTGCACGTTCCCATGGGTCCCTGAGACTCTGTCTTCCTTTCAGTTCTATGGCTGTGATAAATACCTGCAGAGGCAGCTTAGAGAAGGCTCTTTCAGCTCACAGTTTGAGACGCTAGCCCATCACTGTAGCTGGAAGTTTTCCTGTGTCCCACCCGGTCCACAGCCACTAAGACCCAAATAAATACACAGAGGTTTATATTAATTATGAACTGCATGGCCATTAGCTCAGGCTTATTACTAACTAGCTCTTACACTTAAATTAACCCATAATTCTTAATTATGTTTAGCCACGTAGCTTGGTACCTTTTCTCAGTTCCACCTTGTCATCTTGCTTCCTTTGTATCTGGCTGACCAACCTGGGCTACAAAGTGAGTTCCAGGAAGGCTGTCCAGAGCTACAAAGAGAAACCATGTTTCAAAAATTAGCTAAATAAATAAATAAAAAGAAAAGAAAAAAAGAAGGAAAGAAGGAAGAGAAAAGGAAAGAAAGAAAAGAAACAAAGCAGTGGGTGTGTGCCTGCCACTGCTCAGCTCACTTTCTCCTCTTTATACAACCCCCCACCCAGGTTCCCCTACCCAGGGAATGGTCCCACCACAATTGCAATAGATTCTCCCATCAATTAATGGAACCAAGCTAATCTCTCACAGGTGTGCTCAGAGGCCCATCTCCCGGGTATTCTAGATTTAGTCAGGTTGGCAATTAACACTAGTCATCACAGACACCCACCTCAGCCTGCTGCCTATTGTGGAGTATTTGCTTCAGTAGTTAATGGCTCACTTGGCTTCTGCTATTCCGGGAACCTGGCCAACCTTGCTGGCATTCAAGAAGCCACCTCCATGGCAGAATCTCTAATTGTCATATATGGATAACGAAGGAGAGGCAAAGAAAAAAAAAGAAAGAAAGAAAATTCTTTCCAAAGATACTTGTGCTCCTCTCAATAGTGTGTGTGTGTGTGTGTGTGTGTGTGTGTGTGTGTGTGTGTGTGTGTAGGTCAGAGGAAAATGTTGAGGGTCCTTCTCTATCACTTGTTGTCTTACTCCTTTGAAGCAGGTATCTTCAAACCTAGAGCTTGCCTTTCTCAGGTAGGCAGTGTACAAACCCCAGCAAACCCTCCTGTCTCCTCTCCTTCCAGCACTGGGGTTACAGACACACCCAAGACCAAGCCTGGCTAGTGTATGGGTGTTGAGATCTGAACTCAGGTCCTCATGATTAAGCAGCAGGTGCCCTTAACCACTGAGCCATCACTCCAGCTCTGTGACTTCCTTCCTTCTTTTCTTTCCTTCTTTCTTTCTGTATTTTCTTTATTTTTTTTTAATTCTTTGAGAATTTCACACAATGTATTTTGATCATATTTACCCCTTCCTACCCTCACCCCCAAATCTACATCTCCTTCCCTACACTCCCAATGCTGTGTCCTCTGCTGTGAAATATTCCTTTATACTGTGTAAACATATGTTGCTGTGATTGGTTTAATAAACAAACTGACTGGACAATAACTAAACAGGATAATGTTAGATGGGAGAGCCAAACTGGGAATGCTGGGAGGAAGAAGGGAGGAGTGGAGAAACACCAGAAGATGCAGATGAAGCAGGTAACAAGCCATGAGTCATATGACAAAGCATAGACTAGAAGTATGGATTAATTTAAATGTAAGAGTTAGCTAATAACAAGCCTGAGCTATTGACCGAGCATTTATAACTAATATTAAGTTTCAGAGTGATTATTTGGGAATGGCTGAGGCACAGAAACTTCCACCTACAGTCCTTATTTAAAAAAAAAAACTGCTGGGCAGTGGTGGCGCACACCTTTAATCCCAGCACTCAGGAGGCAGAGACAGGCAGATCTCCATGAGTTCGAGGCCAGCCTGGGCTACAGAGCAAGTTCCAGGAAAAGCACCAAAGCTACACAGAGAAACCCTGTCTCAAAAAACAAAACAAAAAACAAACAAACAAGCAAAAATCAAACAAACAAACAAAAAACAAGGGGCTGGAGAGATGGCTCAGCAGTGAAGAGCACTAGCTCTTCTTCCAGAGGTCCTGAGTTCAATTTCCAGCAACCACATGGTGGCTCACAACCATCTGTAATGAGATATGGCGCCCTCTTCTGACCTGCAGGGATACACGCAGACACAATACCATATACATAATTAAATAAATCTTGGAAAAAAAAAGAAAGAAA